>NW_026869996.1:1989763-2031091 GCF_020882245.1 Rhopalosiphum padi | reverse complement strand
GAAATTTCTGGTTTTTAATAATTTATTATGGGGGTTTGTTAAGGAAAAATGTTAAATTTAATTTATTTGATGGATTTAAATCAATTATTATGGGGTTTTTTGATGAATTAATGGTTTTTTTAATAAATTTTAAGGAAATTTCTGGTTTTTAATCATTTATTATGGGGGGTTGTTAAGGAAAAATGTTAAATTTAATTTAATTGATGGATTTAAATCAATTATTATGGGTTTTTTTGATGAATTAATGGTTTTTTTAATACATTTTAAGGAAATTTCTGGTTTTTAATCATTTATGATGGGGGTTTGTTAAGGAAAAATGTTAAATTTAATTTAATTGATGGATTTAAATCAATTATTATGGGTTTTTTTGATGAATTAATGGTTTTTTTTAATACATTTTAAGGAAATTTCTGGTTTTAAAATCGTTTATTATTGGGGGTTGTTAAGGAAAAATGTTAAATTTAATTTATTTGATGGATTTAAATCAATTATTATGGGGTTTTTTGATGAATTAATGGTTTTTTTTAATACATTTTAAGGAAATTTCTGGTTTTAAAATCGTTTATTATTGGGGGTTGTTAAGGAAAAATGTTAAATTTAATTTATTTGATGGATTTAAATCAATTATTATGGGTTTTTTTGATGAATTAATGGTTTTTTTAATACATTTTAAGGAAATTTCTGGTTTTAAATCGTTTATTATTGGGGGTTGTTAAGGAAAAATGTTAAATTTAATTTATTTGATGGATTTAAATCAATTATAATGGGGTTTTTTGATGAATTAATGGTTTTTTTAATAAATTTTAAGGAAATTTCTGGTTTTTAATCGTTTATTATGGGGGGTTGTTAAGGAAAAATGTTAAATTTAATTTAATTGAAGGATTTAAATCAATTATTATGGGTTTTTTTGATGAATTAATGGTTTTTTTAATACATTTTAAGGAAATTTCTGGTTTTTAATCATTTATTATGGGGGTTTGTTAAGGAAAAATGTTAAATTTAATGTATTTGATGGTTTTAAATCGTTTATTATTGGGGGTTGTTAAGGAAAAATGTTAAATTTAATGTATTTGATGGTTTTAAATCGGTTATTATTGGGGGTTTTTAAGGAAAAATGTTAAATTTAATTTATTTGATGGATATAAATCAATTATTATGGGGTTTTTTGATGAATTAATGGTTTTTTTAATAAATTTTAAGGAAATTTCTGGTTTTTAATCATATATTATGGGGGGTTGTTAAGGAAAAATGTTAAATTTAATTTATTTCAAAGATTTAAATCAATTATTATGGGTTTTTTTGATGAATTAATGGTTTTTTTAATACATTTTAAGGAAATTTCTGGTTTTAAATCGTTTATTATTGGGGGTTGTTAAGGAAAAATGTTCTATTTAATGTATTTGATGGTTTTAAATCGGTTATTATTGGGGGTTGTTAAGGAAAAATGTTAAATTTAATTTATTTGATGGATTTAAATCAATTAGCATGGGGTTTTTTGATGAATTAATGGTTTTTTTAATACATTTTAAGGAAATTTCTGGTTTTTAATCATTTATTATGGGTGTTGTTAAGGAAAAATGTTAAATTTAATTTATTTGATGGATTTAAATCAATTATTATGGGGTTTTTTGATGAATTAATGGTTTTTTTTATACATTTTAAGGAAATTTCTGGTTTTTAATAATTTATTATGGGGGTTTGTTAAGGAAAAATGTTAAATTTAATTTATTTGATGGATTTAAATCAATTATTATGGGGTTTTTTGATGAATTAATGGTTTTTTTAATAAATTTTAAGGAAATTTCTGGTTTTTAATCATTTATTATGGGGGGTTGTTAAGGAAAAATGTTAAATTTAATTTAATTGATGGATTTAAATCAATTATTATGGGTTTTTTTTGATGAATTAATGGTTTTTTTAATACATTTTAAGGAAATTTCTGGTTTTTAATCATTTATGATGGGGGTTTGTTAAGGAAAAATGTTAAATTTAATTTAATTGATGGATTTAAATCAATTATTATGGGTTTTTTTGATGAATTAATGGTTTTTTTAATACATTTTAAGGAAATTTCTGGTTTTAAATCGTTTATTATTGGGGGTTGTTAAGGAAAAATGTTAAATTTAATTTATTTGATGGATTTAAATCAATTATTATGGGGTTTTTTGATGAATTAATGGTTTTTTTAATACATTTTAAGGAAATTTCTGGTTTTAAATCGTTTATTATTGGGGGTTGTTAAGGAAAAATGTTAAATTTAATTTATTTGATGGATTTAAATCAATTATTATGGGTTTTTTTGATGAATTAATGGTTTTTTTAATACATTTTAAGGAAATTTCTGGTTTTAAATCGTTTATTATTGGGGGTTGTTAAGGAAAAATGTTAAATTTAATGTATTTGATGGTTTTAAATCGGTTATTATTGGGGGTTGTTAAGGAAAAATGTTAAATTTAATTTATTTGATGGATATTAATCAATTATTATGAAGTTTTTTGATGAATTAAAGGTTTTTTTAATATATTTTAAGGAAATTTCTGGTTTTTAATCATTTATTATGGAGGTTTGTTAAGGAAAAATGTTAAATTTAATGTATTTGATGGTTTTAAATCGGTTATTATTGGGGGTTGTTAAGGAAAAATGTTAAATTTAATTTATTTGATGGATTTAAATCAATTATAATGGGTTTTTTTGATGAATTAATGGTTTTTTTAATACATTTTAAGGAAATTTCTGGTTTTTAATAATTTATTATGGGGGTTTGTTAAGGAAAAATGTTAAATTTTATTTATTTGATGGATATAAATCAATTATTATGGGGTTTTTTGATGAATTAATGGTTTTTTTAATACATTTTAAGGAAATTTCTGGTTTTTAATAATTTATTATGGGGGGTTGTTAAGGAAAAATGTTAAATTTAATTTAATTGAAGGATTTAAATCAATAATTATGGGTTTTTTTGATGAATTAATGGTTTTTTTAATACATTTTAAGGAAATTTCTGGTTTTTAATCATTTATTATGGGGGTTTGTTAAGGAAAAATGTTAAATTTAATGTATTTGATGGTTTTAAATCGTTTATTATTGGGGGTTGTTAAGGAAAAATGTTAAATTTAATGTATTTGATGGTTTTAAATCGGTTATTATTGGGGGTTGTTAAGGAAAAATGTTAAATTTAATTTATTTGATGGATATAAATCAATTATTATGGGGTTTTTTGATGAATTAATGGTTTTTTTTATACATTTTAAGGAAATTTCTGGTTTTTAATCATTTATTATGGAGGGTTGTTAAGGAAAAATGTTAAATTTAATATAATTCATGGATTTAAATCAATTATTATGGGGTTTTTTAAATACATTTTAAGGAAATTTCTGGTTTATAATCATTTATTATGGGGGGTTGTTAAGGAAAAATGTTAAATTTAATTTATTTCAAAGATTTAAATCAATTATTATGGGTTTTTTTGATGAATTAATGGTTTTTTTAATACATTTTAAGGAAATTTCTGGTTTTTAATCATATATTATGGGGGGTTGTTAAGGAAAAATGTTAAATTTAATTTATTTCAAAGATTTAAATCAATTATTATGGGGTTTTTTGATGAATTAATGGTTTTTTTAATACATTTTAAGGAAATTTCTGGTTTTTAATCATTTATTATGGGTGTTGTTAAGGAAAAATGTTAAATTTAATTTATTTGATGGATTTAAATCAATTATTATGGGGTTTTTTGATGAATTAATGGTTTTTTTTATACATTTTAAGGAAATTTCTGGTTTTTAATAATTTATTATGGGGGTTTGTTAAGGAAAAATGTTAAATTTAATTTATTTGATGGATTTAAATCAATTATTATGGGGTTTTTTGATGAATTAATGGTTTTTTTAATAAATTTTAAGGAAATTTCTGGTTTTTAATCATTTATTATGGGGGGTTGTTAAGGAAAAATGTTAAATTTAATTTAATTGATGGATTTAAATCAATTATTATGGGTTTTTTTGATGAATTAATGGTTTTTTTAATACATTTTAAGGAAATTTCTGGTTTTTAATCATTTATGATGGGGGTTTGTTAAGGAAAAATGTTAAATTTAATTTAATTGATGGATTTAAATCAATTATTATGGGTTTTTTTGATGAATTAATGGTTTTTTTAATACATTTTAAGGAAATTTCTGGTTTTAAATCGTTTATTATTGGGGGTTGTTAAGGAAAAATGTTAAATTTAATTTATTTGATGGATTTAAATCAATTATTATGGGGTTTTTTGATGAATTAATGGTTTTTTTAATACATTTTAAGGAAATTTCTGGTTTTAAATCGTTTATTATTGGGGGTTGTTAAGGAAAAATGTTAAATTTAATTTATTTGATGGATTTAAATCAATTATTATGGGTTTTTTTGATGAATTAATGGTTTTTTTAATACATTTTAAGGAAATTTCTGGTTTTAAATCGTTTATTATTGGGGGTTGTTAAGGAAAAATGTTAAATTTAATTTATTTGATGGATTTAAATCAATTATAATGGGGTTTTTTGATGAATTAATGGTTTTTTTAATAAATTTTAAGGAAATTTCTGGTTTTTTATCGTTTATTATGGGGGGTTGTTAAGGAAAAATGTTAAATTTAATTTAATTGAAGGATTTAAATCAATTATTATGGGTTTTTTTTGATGAATTAATGGTTTTTTTAATACATTTTAAGGAAATTTCTGGTTTTTAATCATTTATTATGGGGGTTTGTTAAGGAAAAATGTTAAATTTAATGTATTTGATGGTTTTAAATCGTTTATTATTGGGGGTTGTTAAGGAAAAATGTTAAATTTAATGTATTTGATGGTTTTAAATCGGTTATTATTGGGGGTTTTTAAGGAAAAATGTTAAATTTAATTTATTTGATGGATATAAATCAATTATTATGGGGTTTTTTGATGAATTAATGGTTTTTTTAATAAATTTTAAGGAAATTTCTGGTTTTTTAATCATATATTATGGGGGGTTGTTAAGGAAAAATGTTAAATTTAATTTATTTCAAAGATTTAAATCAATTATTATGGGTTTTTTTGATGAATTAATGGTTTTTTTAATACATTTTAAGGAAATTTCTGGTTTTAAATCGTTTATTATTGGGGGTTGTTAAGGAAAAATGTTCTATTTAATGTATTTGATGGTTTTAAATCGGTTATTATTGGGGGTTGTTAAGGAAAAATGTTAAATTTAATTTATTTGATGGATTTAAATCAATTATTATGGGGTTTTTTGATGAATTAATGGTTTTTTTAATACATTTTAAGGAAATTTCTGGTTTTTAATCATTTATTATGGGTGTTGTTAAGGAAAAATGTTAAATTTAATTTATTTGATGGATTTAAATCAATTATTATGGGGTTTTTTGATGAATTAATGGTTTTTTTTATACATTTTAAGGAAATTTCTGGTTTTTAATAATTTATTATGGGGGTTTGTTAAGGAAAAATGTTAAATTTAATTTATTTGATGGATTTAAATCAATTATTATGGGGTTTTTTGATGAATTAATGGTTTTTTTAATAAATTTTAAGGAAATTTCTGGTTTTTAATCATTTATTATGGGGGGTTGTTAAGGAAAAATGTTAAATTTAATTTAATTGATGGATTTAAATCAATTATTATGGGTTTTTTTGATGAATTAATGGTTTTTTTAATACATTTTAAGGAAATTTCTGGTTTTTAATCATTTATGATGGGGGTTTGTTAAGGAAAAATGTTAAATTTAATTTAATTGATGGATTTAAATCAATTATTATGGGTTTTTTTGATGAATTAATGGTTTTTTTAATACATTTTAAGGAAATTTCTGGTTTTAAATCGTTTATTATTGGGGGTTGTTAAGGAAAAATGTTAAATTTAATTTATTTGATGGATTTAAATCAATTATTATGGGGTTTTTTGATGAATTAATGGTTTTTTTAATACATTTTAAGGAAATTTCTGGTTTTAAATCGTTTATTATTGGGGGTTGTTAAGGAAAAAATGTTAAATTTAATTTATTTGATGGATTTAAATCAATTATTATGGGTTTTTTTTGATGAATTAATGGTTTTTTTAATACATTTTAAGGAAATTTCTGGTTTTAAATCGTTTATTATTGGGGGTTGTTAAGGAAAAATGTTAAATTTAATGTATTTGATGGTTTTAAATCGGTTATTATTGGGGGTTGTTAAGGAAAAATGTTAAATTTAATTTATTTGATGGATATTAATCAATTATTATGAAGTTTTTTGATGAATTAAAGGTTTTTTTTAATATATTTTAAGGAAATTTCTGGTTTTTAATCATTTATTATGGAGGTTTGTTAAGGAAAAATGTTAAATTTAATGTATTTGATGGTTTTAAATCGGTTATTATTGGGGGTTGTTAAGGAAAAATGTTAAATTTAATTTATTTGATGGATTTAAATCAATTATAATGGGTTTTTTTGATGAATTAATGGTTTTTTTAATACATTTTAAGGAAATTTCTGGTTTTTAATAATTTATTATGGGGGTTTGTTAAGGAAAAATGTTAAATTTTATTTATTTGATGGATATAAATCAATTATTATGGGGTTTTTTGATGAATTAATGGTTTTTTTAATACATTTTAAGGAAATTTCTGGTTTTTAATCATTTATTATGGGGGGTTGTTAAGGAAAAATGTTAAATTTAATTTAATTGAAGGATTTAAATCAATAATTATGGGTTTTTTTGATGAATTAATGGTTTTTTTAATACATTTTAAGGAAATTTCTGGTTTTTAATCATTTATTATGGGGGTTTGTTAAGGAAAAATGTTAAATTTAATGTATTTGATGGTTTTAAATCGTTTATTATTGGGGGTTGTTAAGGAAAAATGTTAAATTTAATGTATTTGATGGTTTTAAATCGGTTATTATTGGGGGTTGTTAAGGAAAAATGTTAAATTTAATTTATTTGATGGATATAAATCAATTATTATGGGGTTTTTTTGATGAATTAATGGTTTTTTTTATACATTTTAAGGAAATTTCTGGTTTTTAATCATTTATTATGGAGGGTTGTTAAGGAAAAATGTTAAATTTAATATAATTCATGGATTTAAATCAATTATTATGGGGTTTTTTAAATACATTTTAAGGAAATTTCTGGTTTATAATCATTTATTATGGGGGGTTGTTAAGGAAAAATGTTAAATTTAATTTATTTCAAAGATTTAAATCAATTATTATGGGTTTTTTTGATGAATTAATGGTTTTTTTAATACATTTTAAGGAAATTTCTGGTTTTTAATCATATATTATGGGGGGTTGTTAAGGAAAAATGTTAAATTTAATTTATTTCAAAGATTTAAATCAATTATTATGGGTTTTTTTGATGAATTAATGGTTTTTTTAATACATTTTAAGGAAATTTCTGGTTTTTAATAATTTATTATGGGGGTTTGTTAAGGAAAAATGTTATATTCTATTTATTTGATGGATTTAAATCAATTATTATGGGGTTTTTTGACGAATTAATGGTTTTTTTAATACATTTTAAGGAAATTTCTGGTTCTTAATCATTTATTATGGGGGGTTGTTAAGGAAAAATGTTAAATTTAATTTAATTGATGGATTTAAATCAATTATTATGGGTTTTTTTGATGAATTAATGGTTTTTTTAATACATTTTAAGGAAATTTCGGGTTTTAAATCGTTTATTATTGGGGGTTGTTAAGGAAAAATGTTCTATTTAATGTATTTGATGGTTTTAAATCGGTTATTATTGGGGGTTGTTAAGGAAAAATGTTAAATTTAATTTATTTGATGGATATTAATCAATTATTATGAAGTTTTTTGATGAATTAAAGGTTTTTTTAATATATTTTAAGGAAATTTCTGGTTTTTAATCATTTATTATGGGGGTTTGTTAAGGAAAAATGTTAAATTTAATGTATTTGATGGTTTTAAATAGTTTTTTATTGGGGGTTGTTAAGGAAAAACGTTAAATTTAATTTATTTGATGGATATAAATCAATTATTATGGGGTTTTTTTGATGAATTAATGGTTTTTTTAATACATTTTAAGGAAATTTCTGGTTTTTAATCATTTATTATGGGGGTTTGTTAAGGAAAAATGTTAAATTTAATTTAATTGATGGATTTAAATCAATTATTATGGGTTTTTTTGATGAATTAATAGTTTTTTTAATAAATTTTAAGGAAATTTCTGGTTTTAAATCGTTTATTATTGGGGGTTGTTAAGGAAAAATGTTCTATTTAATGTATTTGATGGTTTTAAATCGGTTATTATTGGGGGTTGTTAAGGAAAAATGTTAAATTTAATTTATTTGATGGATTTAAATCAATTATTATGGGGTTTTTTGATGAATTAATGGTTTTTTTTTATACATTTTAAGGAAATTTCTGGTTTTTAATAATTTATTATGGGGGTTTGTTAAGGAAAAATGTTAAATTTAATTTATTTGATGGATTTAAATCAATTATTATGGGGTTTTTTGATGAATTAATGGTTTTTTTTAATAAATTTTAAGGAAATTTCTGGTTTTTAATCATTTATTATGGGGGGTTGTTAAGGAAAAATGTTAAATTTAATTTAATTGATGGATTTAAATCAATTATTATGGGTTTTTTTGATGAATTAATGGTTTTTTTAATACATTTTAAGGAAATTTCTGGTTTTAAATCGTTTATTATTGGGGGTTGTTAAGGAAAAATGTTAAATTTAATTTATTTGATGGATTTAAATCAATTATTATGGGTTTTTTTGATGAATTAATGGTTTTTTTAATACATATTAAGGAAATTTCTGGTTTTTAATCATTTATGATGGGGGTTTGTTAAGGAAAAATGTTAAATTTAATGTATTTGATGGATTTAAATCAATTATTATGGGTTTTTTTGATGAATTAATGGTTTTTTTAATACATTTTAAGGAAATTTCTGGTTTTTAATAATTTATTATGGGGGGTTGTTAAGGAAAAATGTTAAATTTAATTTAATTGATGGATTTAAATCAATTATTATGGGTTTTTTTGATGAATTAATGGTTTTTTTAATACATTTTAAGGAAATTTCTGGTTTTTAATCATTTATTATGGAGGGTTGTTAAGGAAAAATGTTAAATTTAATATAATTGATGGATTTAAATCAATTATTATGGGGTTTTTTAAATACATTTTAAGGAAATTTCTGGTTTATAATCATTTATTATGGGGGGTTGTTAAGGAAAAATGTTAAATTTAATTTATTTCAAAGATTTAAATCAATTATTATGGGTTTTTTTGATGAATTAATGGTTTTTTTAATACATTTTAAGGAAATTTCTGGTTTTTAATCATATATTATGGGGGGTTGTTAAGGAAAAATGTTAAATTTAATTTATTTCAAAGATTTAAATCAATTATTATGGGTTTTTTTGATGAATTAATGGTTTTTTTAATACAATTTAAGGAAATTTCTGGTTTTTAATAATTTATTATGGGGGTTTGTTAAGGAAAAATGTTAAATTTTATTTATTTGATGGATTTAAATCAATTATTATGGGGTTTTTTGACGAATTAATGGTTTTTTTAATACATTTTAAGGAAATTTCTGGTTCTTAATAATTTATTATGGGGGGTTGTTAAGGAAAAATGTTAAATTTAATTTAATTGATGGATTTAAATCAATTATTATGGGTTTTTTTGATGAATTAATGGTTTTTTTAATACATTTTAAGGAAATTTCTGGTTTTAAATCGTTTATTATTGGGGGTTGTTAAGGAAAAATGTTCTATTTAATGTATTTGATGGTTTTAAATCGGTTATTATTGGGGGTTGTTAAGGAAAAATGTTAAATTTAATTTATTTGATGGATATTAATCAATTATTATGAAGTTTTTTGATGAATTAAAGGTTTTTTTAATATATTTTAAGGAAATTTCTGGTTTTTAATCATTTATTATGGGGGTTTGTTAAGGAAAAATGTTAAATTTAATGTATTTGATGGTTTTAAATAGTTTTTTATTGGGGGTTGTTAAGGAAAAACGTTAAATTTAATTTATTTGATGGATATAAATCAATTATTATGGGGTTTTTTGATGAATTAATGGTTTTTTTAATACATTTTAAGGAAATTTCTGGTTTTTTATCATTTATTATGGGGGTTTGTTAAGGAAAAATGTTAAATTTAATTTAATTGATGGATTTAAATCAATTATTATGGGTTTTTTTGATGAATTAATGGTTTTTTTAATACATTTTAAGGAAATTTCTGGTTTTAAATCGTTTATTATTGGGGGTTGTTAAGGAAAAATGTTCTATTTAATTTAATTGATGGATTTAAATCAATTATTATGGGTTTTTTTGATGAATTAATGGTTTTTTTAATACATTTTAAGGAAATTTCTGGTTTTAAATCGTTTATTATTGGGGGTTGTTAAGGAAAAATGTTCTATTTAATGTATTTGATGGTTTTAAATCGGTTATTATTGGGGGTTGTTAAGGAAAAATGTTAAATTTAATTTATTTGATGGATTTAAATCAATTATTATGGGGTTTTTTGATGAATTAATGGTTTTTTTAATACATTTTAAGGAAATTTCTGGTTTTTAATCATTTATTATGGGGGTTGTTAAGGAAAAATGTTAAATTTAATTTATTTGATGGATTTAAATCAATTATTATGGGGTTTTTTGATGAATTAATGGTTTTTTTTATACATTTTAAGGAAATTTCTGGTTTTTAATAATTTATTATGGGGGTTTGTTAAGGAAAAATGTTAAATTTAATTTATTTGATGGATTTAAATCAATTATTATGGGGTTTTTTGATGAATTAATGGTTTTTTTAATAAATTTTAAGGAAATTTCTGGTTTTTAATCATTTATTATGGGGGGTTGTTAAGGAAAAATGTTAAATTTAATTTAATTGATGGATTTAAATCAATTATTATGGGTTTTTTTGATGAATTAATGGTTTTTTTAATACATTTTAAGGAAATTTCTGGTTTTAAATCGTTTATTATTGGGGGTTGTTAAGGAAAAATGTTAAATTTAATTTATTTGATGGATTTAAATCAATTATTATGGGTTTTTTTGATGAATTAATGGTTTTTTTAATACATATTAAGGAAATTTCTGGTTTTTAATCATTTATGATGGGGGTTTGTTAAGGAAAAATGTTAAATTTAATGTATTTGATGGATTTAAATCAATTATTATGGGTTTTTTTGATGAATTAATGGTTTTTTTAATACATTTTAAGGAAATTTCTGGTTTTTAATAATTTATTATGGGGGGTTGTTAAGGAAAAATGTTAAATTTAATTTAATTGATGGATTTAAATCAATTATTATGGGTTTTTTTTGATGAATTAATGGTTTTTTTAATACATTTTAAGGAAATTTCTGGTTTTAAATCGTTTATTATTGGGGGTTGTTAAGGAAAAATGTTCTATTTAATGTATTTGATGGTTTTAAATCGGTTATTATTGGGGGTTGTTAAGGAAAAATGTTAAATTTAATTTATTTGATGGATATTAATCAATTATTATGAAGTTTTTTGATGAATTAAAGGTTTTTTTAATATATTTTAAGGAAATTTCTGGTTTTTAATCATTTATTATGGGTCTTTGTTAAGGAAAAATGTTAAATTTAATGTATTTGATGGTTTTAAATAGTTTTTTATTGGGGGTTGTTAAGGAAAAACGTTAAATTTAATTTATTTGATGGATATAAATCAATTATTATGGGGTTTTTTGATGAATTAATGGTTTTTTTAATACATTTTAAGGAAATTTCTGGTTTTTAATCATTTATTATGGGGGTTTGTTAAGGAAAAATGTTAAATTTAATTTATTTGATGGATTTAAATCAATTATTATGGGGTTTTTTGATGAATTAATGGTTTTTTTAATAAATTTTAAGGAAATTTCTGGTTTTTAATCATTTATTATGGGGGGTTGTTAAGGAAAAATGTTAAATTTAATTTAATTGATGGATTTAAATCAATTATTATGGGTTTTTTTGATGAATTAATGGTTTTTTTAATACATTTTAAGGAAATTTCTGGTTTTAAATCGTTTATTATTGGGGGTTGTTAAGGAAAAATGTACTATTTAATGTATTTGATGGTTTTAAATCGGTTATTATTGGGGGTTGTTAAGGAAAAATGTTAAATTTAATTTATTTGATGGATTTAAATCAATTATTATGGGGTTTTTTTGATGAATTAATGGTTTTTTTAATAAATTTTAAGGAAATTTCTGGTTTTTAATCATTTATTATGGGGGTTGTTAAGGAAAAATGTTAAATTTAATTTATTTGATGGATTTAAATCAATTATTATGGGTTTTTTTGATGAATTAATGGTTTTTTTTATACATTTTAAGGAAATTTCTGGATTTTAATAATTTATTATGGGGGTTTGTTAAGGAAAAATGTTAAATTTAATTTATTTGATGGATTTAAATCAATTATTATGGGGTTTTTTGATGAATTAATGGTTTTTTTTATACATTTTAAGGAAATTTCTGGTTTTTAATAATTTATTATGGGGGTTTGTTAAGGAAAAATGTTAAATTTAATTTATTTGATGGATTTAAATCAATTATTATGGGGTTTTTTTGATGAATTAATGGTTTTTTTTAATAAATTTTAAGGAAATTTCTGGTTTTTAATCATTTATTATGGGGGGTTGTTAAGGAAAAATGTTAAATTTAATTTAATTGATGGATTTAAATCAATTATTATGGGTTTTTTTGATGAATTAATGGTTTTTTTAATACATTTTAAGGAAATTTCTGGTTTTAAATCGTTCATTATTGGGGGTTGTTAAGGAAAAATGTTAAATTTAATTTATTTGATGGATTTAAATCAATTATTATGGGTTTTTTTGATGAATTAATGGTTTTTTTTAATACATATTAAGGAAATTTCTGGTTTTTAATCATTTATGATGGGGGTTTGTTAAGGAAAAATGTTAAATTTAATGTATTTGATGGATTTAAATCAATTATTATGGGTTTTTTTGATGAATTAATGGTTTTTTTAATACATTTTAAGGAAATTTCTGGTTTTTAATCATTTATTATGGGGGGGTTGTTAAGGAAAAATGTTAAATTTAATTTAATTGATGGATTTAAATCAATTATTATGGGTTTTTTTTGATGAATTAATGGTTTTTTTAATACATTTTAAGGAAATTTCTGGTTTTAAATCGTTTATTATTGGGGGTTGTTAAGGAAAAATGTTCTATTTAATGTATTTGATGGTTTTAAATCGGTTATTATTGGGGGTTGTTAAGGAAAAATGTTAAATTTAATTTATTTGATGGATATTAATCAATTATTATGAAGTTTTTTGATGAATTAAAGGTTTTTTTAATATATTTTAAGGAAATTTCTGGTTTTTAATCATTTATTATGGGTCTTTGTTAAGGAAAAATGTTAAATTTAATGTATTTGATGGTTTTAAAATAGTTTTTTATTGGGGGTTGTTAAGGAAAAACGTTAAATTTAATTTATTTGATGGATATAAATCAATTATTATGGGGTTTTTTGATGAATTAATGGTTTTTTTAATACATTTTAAGGAAATTTCTGGTTTTTAATCATTTATTATGGGGGTTTGTTAAGGAAAAATGTTAAATTTAATTTATTTGATGGATTTAAATCAATTATTATGGGGTTTTTTGATGAATTAATGGTTTTTTTAATAAATTTTAAGGAAATTTCTGGTTTTTAATCATTTATTATGGGGGGTTGTTAAGGAAAAATGTTAAATTTAATTTAATTGATGGATTTAAATCAATTATTATGGGTTTTTTTGATGAATTAATGGTTTTTTTAATACATTTTAAGGAGATTTCTGGTTTTAAATCGTTTATTATTGGGGGTTGTTAAGGAAAAATGTTCTATTTAATGTATTTGATGGTTTTAAATCGGTTATTATTGGGGGTTGTTAAGGAAAAATGTTAAATTTAATTTATTTGATGGATTTAAATCAATTATTATGGGGTTTTTTTGATGAATTAATGGTTTTTTTAATAAATTTTAAGGAAATTTCTGGTTTTTAATCATTTATTATGGGGGTTGTTAAGGAAAAATGTTAAATTTAATTTATTTGATGGATTTAAATCAATTATTATGGGGTTTTTGATGAATTAATGGTTTTTTTTTATACATTTTAAGGAAATTTCTGGTTTTTAATAATTTATTATGGGGGTTTGTTAAGGAAAAATGTTAAATTTAATTTATTTGATGGATTTAAATCAATTATTATGGGGTTTTTTGATGAATTAATGGTTTTTTTAATAAATTTTAAGGAAATTTCTGGTTTTTAATCATTTATTATAGGGGGTTGTTAAGGAAAAATGTTAAATTTAATTTAATTGATGGATTTAAATCAATTATTATGGGTTTTTTTTGATGAATTAATGGTTTTTTTAATACATTTTAAGGAAATTTCTGGTTTTAAATCGTTTATTATTGGGGGTTGTTAAGGAAAAATGTTCTATTTAATGTATTTGATGGTTTTTAAATCGGTTATTATTGGGGGTTGTTAAGGAAAAATGTTAAATTTAATTTATTTGATGGATATTAATCAATTATTATGAAGTTTTTTGATGAATTAAAGGTTTTTTTAATATATTTTAAGGAAATTTCTGGTTTTTAATCATTTATTATGGGGGGTTGTTAAGGAAAAATGTTAAATTTAATTTAATTGATGGATTTAAATCAATTATTATGGGTTTTTTTGATGAATTAATGGTTTTTTTAATACATTTTAAGGAAATTTCTGGTTTTAAATCGTTTATTATTGGGGGTTGTTAAGGAAAAATGTTAAATTTAATTTATTTGATGGATTTAAATCAATTATTATGGGTTTTTTTTGATGAATTAATGGTTTTTTTAATACATATTAAGGAAATTTCTGGTTTTTAATCATTTATGATGGGGGTTTGTTAAGGAAAAATGTTAAATTTAATGTATTTGATGGATTTAAATCAATTATTATGGGTTTTTTTTGATGAATCAATGGTTTTTTTAATACATTTTAAGGAAATTTCTGGTTTTTAATAATTTATTATGGGGGGTTGTTAAGGAAAAATGTTAAATTTAATTTAATTGATGGATTTAAATCAATTATTATGGGTTTTTTTTGATGAATTAATGGTTTTTTTTAATACATTTTAAGGAAATTTCTGGTTTTAAATCGTTTATTATTGGGGGTTGTTAAGGAAAAATGTTAAATTTAATGTATTTGATGGTTTTAAATCGGTTATTATTGGGGGTTGTTAAGGAAAAATGTTAAATTTAATTTATTTGATGGATATTAATCAATTATTATGAAGTTTTTTGATGAATTAAAGGTTTTTTTAATATATTTTAAGGAAATTTCTGGTTTTTAATCATTTATTATGGGGGGTTGTTAAGGAAAAATGTTAAATTTAATTTAATTGATGGATTTAAATCAATTATTATGGGTTTTTTTGATGAATTAATGGTTTTTTTAATACATTTTAAGGAAATTTCTGGTTTTAAATCGTTTATTATTGGGGGTTGTTAAGGAAAAATGTTAAATTTAATTTATTTGATGGATTTAAATCAATTATAATGGGTTTTTTTTGATGAATTAATGGTTTTTTTAATACATATTAAGGAAATTTCTGGTTTTTAATCATTTATTATGGGGGTTTGTTAAGGAAAAATGTTAAATTTAATTTAATTGAAGGATTTAAATCAATTATTATGGGTTTTTTTTGATGAATTAATGGTTTTTTTAATACATTTTAAGGAAATTTCTGGTTTTTAATCATTTATTATGGGGGTTTGTTAAGGAAAAATGTTAAATTTAATGTATTTGATGGTTTTAAATCGTTTATTATTGGGGGTTGTTAAGGAAAAATGTTAAATTTAATGTATTTGATGGTTTTAAATCGGTTATTATTGGGGGTTGTTAAGCAAAAATGTTAAATTTAATTTATTTGATGGATTTAAATCAATTATTATGGGTTTTTTTGATGAATTAATGGTTTTTTTTTATACATTTTAAGGAAATTTCTGGATTTTAATAATTTATTATGGGGGTTTGTTAAGGAAAAATGTTAAATTTAATTTATTTGATGGATTTAAATCAATTATTATGGGGTTTTTTTGATGAATTAATGGTTTTTTTTATACATTTTAAGGAAATTTCTGGTTTTTAATAATTTATTATGGGGGTTTGTTAAGGAAAAATGTTAAATTTAATTTATTTGATGGATTTAAATCAATTATTATGGGGTTTTTTGATGAATTAATGGTTTTTTTAATAAATTTTAAGGAAATTTCTGGTTTTTAATCATTTATTATGGGGGGTTGTTAAGGAAAAATGTTAAATTTAATTTAATTGATGGATTTAAATCAATTATTATGGGTTTTTTTGATGAATTAATGGTTTTTTTAATACATTTTAAGGAAATTTCTGGTTTTAAATCGTTCATTATTGGGGGTTGTTAAGGAAAAATGTTAAATTTAATTTATTTGATGGATTTAAATCAATTATTATGGGTTTTTTTTGATGAATTAATGGTTTTTTTTAATACATATTAAGGAAATTTCTGGTTTTTAATCATTTATGATGGGGGTTTGTTAAGGAAAAAATGTTAAATTTAATGTATTTGATGGATTTAAATCAATTATTATGGGTTTTTTTTGATGAATTAATGGTTTTTTTAATACATTTTAAGGAAATTTCTGGTTTTTAATCATTTATTATGGGGGGGTTGTTAAGGAAAAATGTTAAATTTAATTTAATTGATGGATTTAAATCAATTATTATGGGTTTTTTTGATGAATTAATGGTTTTTTTAATACATTTTAAGGAAATTTCTGGTTTTAAATCGTTTATTATTGGGGGTTGTTAAGGAAAAATGTTCTATTTAATGTATTTGATGGTTTTAAATCGGTTATTATTGGGGGTTGTTAAGGAAAAATGTTAAATTTAATTTATTTGATGGATATTAATCAATTATTATGAAGTTTTTTGATGAATTAAAGGTTTTTTTAATATATTTTAAGGAAATTTCTGGTTTTTAATCATTTATTATGGGTCTTTGTTAAGGAAAAATGTTAAATTTAATGTATTTGATGGTTTTAAATAGTTTTTTATTGGGGGTTGTTAAGGAAAAACGTTAAATTTAATTTATTTGATGGATATAAATCAATTATTATGGGGTTTTTTGATGAATTAATGGTTTTTTTTAATACATTTTAAGGAAATTTCTGGTTTTTAATCATTTATTATGGGGGTTGTTAAGGAAAAATGTTAAATTTAATTTATTTGATGGATTTAAATCAATTATTATGGGGTTTTTGATGAATTAATGGTTTTTTTTTATACATTTTAAGGAAATTTCTGGTTTTTAATAATTTATTATGGGGGTTTGTTAAGGAAAAATGTTAAATTTAATTTATTTGATGGATTTAAATCAATTATTATGGGGTTTTTTTGATGAATTAATGGTTTTTTTTAATACATTTTAAGGAAATTTCTGGTTTTAAATCGTTTATTATTGGGGGTTGTTAAGGAAAAATGTTCTATTTAATGTATTTGATGGTTTTAAATCGGTTATTATTGGGGGTTGTTAAGGAAAAATGTTCTATTTAATGTATTTGATGGTTTTAAATCGGTTATTATTGGGGGTTGTTAAGGAAAAATGTTAAATTTAATTTATTTGATGGATTTAAATCAATTATTATGGGGTTTTTTTGATGAATTAATGGTTTTTTTTTATACATTTTAAGGAAATTTCTGGTTTTTAATAATTTATTATGGGGGTTTGTTAAGGAAAAATGTTAAATTTAATTTAATTGATGGATTTAAATCAATTATTATGGGTTTTTTTGATGAATTAATGGTTTTTTTAATACATTTTAAGGAAATTTCTGGTTTTAAATCGTTTATTATTGGGGGTTGTTAAGGAAAAATGTTCTATTTAATGTATTTGATGGTTTTAAATCGGTTATTATTGGGGGTTGTTAAGGAAAAATGTTAAATTTAATTTATTTGATGGATATTAATCAATTATTATGAAGTTTTTTGATGAATTAAAGGTTTTTTTAATATATTTTAAGGAAATTTCTGGTTTTTAATCATTTATTATGGGGGGTTGTTAAGGAAAAATGTTAAATTTAATTTAATTGATGGATTTAAATCAATTATTATGGGTTTTTTTTGATGAATTAATGGTTTTTTTAATACATTTTAAGGAAATTTCTGGTTTTAAATCGTTTATTATTGGGGGTTGTTAAGGAAAAATGTTAAATTTAATTTATTTGATGGATTTAAATCAATTATTATGGGTTTTTTTGATGAATTAATGGTTTTTTTAATACATTTTAAGGAAATTTCTGGTTTTAAATCGTTTATTATTGGGGGTTGTTAAGGAAAAATGTTAAATTTAATGTATTTGATGGTTTTAAATCGGTTATTATTGGGGGTTGTTAAGGAAAAATGTTAAATTTAATTTATTTGATGGATATTAATCAATTATTATGAAGTTTTTTGATGAATTAAAGGTTTTTTTAATATATTTTAAGGAAATTTCTGGTTTTTAATCATTTATTATGGGGGGTTGTTAAGGAAAAATGTTAAATTTAATTTAATTGATGGATTTAAATCAATTATTATGGGTTTTTTTGATGAATTAATGGTTTTTTTAATACATTTTAAGGAAATTTCTGGTTTTAAATCGTTTATTATTGGGGGTTGTTAAGGAAAAATGTTAAATTTAATTTATTTGATGGATTTAAATCAATTATAATGGGTTTTTTTTGATGAATTAATGGTTTTTTTAATACATATTAAGGAAATTTCTGGTTTTTAATCATTTATTATGGGGGTTTGTTAAGGAAAAATGTTAAATTTAATTTATTTGATGGATTTAAATCAATTATTATGGGGTTTTTTGATGAATTAATGGTTTTTTTTAATACATTTTAAGGAAATTTCTGGTTTTTAATCATTTATTATGGGGGGTTGTTAAGGAAAAATGTTAAATTTAATTTAATTGAAGGATTTAAATCAATTATTATGGGTTTTTTTGATGAATTAATGGTTTTTTTAATACATTTTAAGGAAATTTCTGGTTTTTAATCATTTATTATGGGGGTTTGTTAAGGAAAAATGTTAAATTTAATGTATTTGATGGTTTTAAATCGTTTATTATTGGGGGTTGTTAAGGAAAAATGTTAAATTTAATTTATTTGATGGATATTAATCAATTATTATGAAGTTTTTTGATGAATTAAAGGTTTTTTTAATATATTTTAAGGAAATTTCTGGTTTTTAATCATTTATTATGGGTCTTTGTTAAGGAAAAATGTTAAATTTAATGTATTTGATGGTTTTAAATAGTTTTTTATTGGGGGTTGTTAAGGAAAAACGTTAAATTTAATTTATTTGATGGATATAAATCAATTATTATGGGGTTTTTTGATGAATTAATGGTTTTTTTAATACATTTTAAGGAAATTTCTGGTTTTTAATCATTTATTATGGGGGTTTGTTAAGGAAAAATGTTAAATTTAATTTATTTGATGGATTTAAATCAATTATTATGGGGTTTTTTGATGAATTAATGGTTTTTTTTAATAAATTTTAAGGAAATTTCTGGTTTTTAATCATTTATTATGGGGGGTTGTTAAGGAAAAATGTTAAATTTAATTTAATTGATGGATTTAAATCAATTATTATGGGTTTTTTTTGATGAATTAATGGTTTTTTTAATACATTTTAAGGAAATTTCTGGTTTTAAATCGTTTATTATTGGGGGTTGTTAAGGAAAAATGTTCTATTTAATGTATTTGATGGTTTTAAATCGGTTATTATTGGGGGTTGTTAAGGAAAAATGTTAAATTTAATTTATTTGATGGATTTAAATCAATTATTATGGGGTTTTTTTGATGAATTAATGGTTTTTTTTAATAAATTTTAAGGAAATTTCTGGTTTTTAATCATTTATTATGGGGGTTGTTAAGGAAAAATGTTAAATTTAATTTATTTGATGGATTTAAATCAATTATTATGGGTTTTTTTTGATGAATTAATGGTTTTTTTTATACATTTTAAGGAAATTTCTGGATTTTAATAATTTATTATGGGGGTTTGTTAAGGAAAAATGTTAAATTTAATTTATTTGATGGATTTAAATCAATTATTATGGGGTTTTTTGATGAATTAATGGTTTTTTTTTATACATTTTAAGGAAATTTCTGGTTTTTAATAATTTATTATGGGGGTTTGTTAAGGAAAAATGTTAAATTTAATTTATTTGATGGATTTAAATCAATTATTATGGGGTTTTTTGATGAATTAATGGTTTTTTTAATAAATTTTAAGGAAATTTCTGGTTTTTAATCATTTATTATGGGGGGTTGTTAAGGAAAAATGTTAAATTTAATTTAATTGATGGATTTAAATCAATTATTATGGGTTTTTTTGATGAATTAATGGTTTTTTTAATACATTTTAAGGAAATTTCTGGTTTTAAATCGTTCATTATTGGGGGTTGTTAAGGAAAAATGTTAAATTTAATTTATTTGATGGATTTAAATCAATTATTATGGGTTTTTTTGATGAATTAATGGTTTTTTTAATACATATTAAGGAAATTTCTGGTTTTTAATCATTTATGATGGGGGTTTGTTAAGGAAAAATGTTAAATTTAATGTATTTGATGGATTTAAATCAATTATTATGGGTTTTTTTGATGAATTAATGGTTTTTTTAATACATTTTAAGAAAATTTCTGGTTTTTAATCATTTATTATGGGGGGGTTGTTAAGGAAAAATGTTAAATTTAATTTAATTGATGGATTTAAATCAATTATTATGGGTTTTTTTTGATGAATTAATGGTTTTTTTAATACATTTTAAGGAAATTTCTGGTTTTAAATCGTTTATTATTGGGGGTTGTTAAGGAAAAATGTTCTATTTAATGTATTTGATGGTTTTAAATCGGTTATTATTGGGGGTTGTTAAGGAAAAATGTTAAATTTAATTTATTTGATGGATATTAATCAATTATTATGAAGTTTTTTTGATGAATTAAAGGTTTTTTTAATATATTTTAAGGAAATTTCTGGTTTTTAATCATTTATTATGGGTCTTTGTTAAGGAAAAATGTTAAATTTAATGTATTTGATGGTTTTAAATAGTTTTTTATTGGGGGTTGTTAAGGAAAAACGTTAAATTTAATTTATTTGATGGATATAAATCAATTATTATGGGGTTTTTTGATGAATTAATGGTTTTTTTTAATACATTTTAAGGAAATTTCTGGTTTTTAATCATTTATTATGGGGGGGTTGTTAAGGAAAAATGTTAAATTTAATTTAATTGATGGATTTAAATCAATTATTATGGGTTTTTTTTGATGAATTAATGGTTTTTTTTAATACATTTTAAGGAGATTTCTGGTTTTAAATCGTTTATTATTGGGGGTTGTTAAGGAAAAATGTTCTATTTAATGTATTTGATGGTTTTAAATCGGTTATTATTGGGGGTTGTTAAGGAAAAATGTTAAATTTAATTTATTTGATGGATTTAAATCAATTATTATGGGGTTTTTTGATGAATTAATGGTTTTTTTTAATAAATTTTAAGGAAATTTCTGGTTTTTAATCATTTATTATGGGGGTTGTTAAGGAAAAATGTTAAATTTAATTTATTTGATGGATTTAAATCAATTATTATGGGGTTTTTGATGAATTAATGGTTTTTTTTTATACATTTTAAGGAAATTTCTGGTTTTTAATAATTTATTATGGGGGTTTGTTAAGGAAAAATGTTAAATTTAATTTATTTGATGGATTTAAATCAATTATTATGGGGTTTTTTTGATGAATTAATGGTTTTTTTAATAAATTTTAAGGAAATTTCTGGTTTTTAATCATTTATTATAGGGGGTTGTTAAGGAAAAATGTTAAATTTAATTTAATTGATGGATTTAAATCAATTATTATGGGTTTTTTTTGATGAATTAATGGTTTTTTTTAATACATTTTAAGGAAATTTCTGGTTTTAAATCGTTTATTATTGGGGGTTGTTAAGGAAAAATGTTCTATTTAATGTATTTGATGGTTTTAAATCGGTTATTATTGGGGGTTGTTAAGGAAAAATGTTAAATTTAATTTATTTGATGGATATTAATCAATTATTATGAAGTTTTTTGATGAATTAAAGGTTTTTTTAATATATTTTAAGGAAATTTCTGGTTTTGAATCATTTATTATGGGGGGTTGTTAAGGAAAAATGTTAAATTTAATTTAATTGATGGATTTAAATCAATTATTATGGGTTTTTTTTGATGAATTAATGGTTTTTTTAATACATTTTAAGGAAATTTCTGGTTTTAAATCGTTTATTATTGGGGGTTGTTAAGGAAAAATGTTAAATTTAATTTATTTGATGGATTTAAATCAATTATTATGGGTTTTTTTTGATGAATTAATGGTTTTTTTTAATACATATTAAGGAAATTTCTGGTTTTTAATCATTTATGATGGGGGTTTGTTAAGGAAAAATGTTAAATTTAATGTATTTGATGGATTTAAATCAATTATTATGGGTTTTTTTTTGATGAATCAATGGTTTTTTTAATACATTTTAAGGAAATTTCTGGTTTTTAATAATTTATTATGGGGGGTTGTTAAGGAAAAATGTTAAATTTAATTTAATTGATGGATTTAAATCAATTATTATGGGTTTTTTTTGATGAATTAATGGTTTTTTTTAATACATTTTAAGGAAATTTCTGGTTTTAAATCGTTTATTATTGGGGGTTGTTAAGGAAAAATGTTAAATTTAATGTATTTGATGGTTTTAAATCGGTTATTATTGGGGGTTGTTAAGGAAAAATGTTAAATTTAATTTATTTGATGGATATTAATCAATTATTATGAAGTTTTTTGATGAATTAAAGGTTTTTTTTAATATATTTTAAGGAAATTTCTGGTTTTTAATCATTTATTATGGGGGGTTGTTAAGGAAAAATGTTAAATTTAATTTAATTGATGGATTTTAAATCAATTATTATGGGTTTTTTTTGATGAATTAATGGTTTTTTTAATACATTTTAAGGAAATTTCTGGTTTTAAATCGTTTATTATTGGGGGTTGTTAAGGAAAAATGTTAAATTTAATTTATTTGATGGATTTAAATCAATTATAATGGGTTTTTTTTGATGAATTAATGGTTTTTTTTAATACATATTAAGGAAATTTCTGGTTTTTAATCATTTATTATGGGGGTTTGTTAAGGAAAAATGTTAAATTTAATTTAATTGAAGGATTTAAATCAATTATTATGGGTTTTTTTTGATGAATTAATGGTTTTTTTTAATACATTTTAAGGAAATTTCTGGTTTTTAATCATTTATTATGGGGGTTTGTTAAGGAAAAATGTTAAATTTAATGTATTTGATGGTTTTAAATCGTTTATTATTGGGGGTTGTTAAGGAAAAATGTTAAATTTAATGTATTTGATGGTTTTAAATCGGTTATTATTGGGGGTTGTTAAGCAAAAATGTTAAATTTAATTTATTTGATGGATTTAAATCAATTATTATGGGTTTTTTTTGATGAATTAATGGTTTTTTTTTATACATTTTAAGGAAATTTCTGGATTTTAATAATTTATTATGGGGGTTTGTTAAGGAAAAATGTTAAATTTAATTTATTTGATGGATTTAAATCAATTATTATGGGGTTTTTTGATGAATTAATGGTTTTTTTTTATACATTTTAAGGAAATTTCTGGTTTTTAATAATTTATTATGGGGGTTTGTTAAGGAAAAATGTTAAATTTAATTTATTTGATGGATTTAAATCAATTATTATGGGGTTTTTTTGATGAATTAATGGTTTTTTTTAATAAATTTTAAGGAAATTTCTGGTTTTTAATCATTTATTATGGGGGGTTGTTAAGGAAAAATGTTAAATTTAATTTAATTGATGGATTTAAATCAATTATTATGGGTTTTTTTTGATGAATTAATGGTTTTTTTAATACATTTTAAGGAAATTTCTGGTTTTAAATCGTTCATTATTGGGGGTTGTTAAGGAAAAATGTTAAATTTAATTTATTTGATGGATTTAAATCAATTATTATGGGTTTTTTTTGATGAATTAATGGTTTTTTTTAATACATATTAAGGAAATTTCTGGTTTTTAATCATTTATGATGGGGGTTTGTTAAGGAAAAATGTTAAATTTAATGTATTTGATGGATTTAAATCAATTATTATGGGTTTTTTTGATGAATTAATGGTTTTTTTAATACATTTTAAGGAAATTTCTGGTTTTTAATCATTTATTATGGGGGGGTTGTTAAGGAAAAATGTTAAATTTAATTTAATTGATGGATTTAAATCAATTATTATGGGTTTTTTTTGATGAATTAATGGTTTTTTTAATACATTTTAAGGAAATTTCTGGTTTTAAATCGTTTATTATTGGGGGTTGTTAAGGAAAAATGTTCTATTTAATGTATTTGATGGTTTTAAATCGGTTATTATTGGGGGTTGTTAAGGAAAAAATGTTAAATTTAATTTATTTGATGGATATTAATCAATTATTATGAAGTTTTTTGATGAATTAAAGGTTTTTTTTAATATATTTTAAGGAAATTTCTGGTTTTTAATCATTTATTATGGGTCTTTGTTAAGGAAAAATGTTAAATTTAATGTATTTGATGGTTTTAAATAGTTTTTTATTGGGGGTTGTTAAGGAAAAACGTTAAATTTAATTTATTTGATGGATATAAATCAATTATTATGGGGTTTTTTGATGAATTAATGGTTTTTTTAATACATTTTAAGGAAATTTCTGGTTTTTAATCATTTATTATGGGGGTTGTTAAGGAAAAATGTTAAATTTAATTTATTTGATGGATTTAAATCAATTATTATGGGGTTTTTGATGAATTAATGGTTTTTTTTTATACATTTTAAGGAAATTTCTGGTTTTTAATAATTTATTATGGGGGTTTGTTAAGGAAAAATGTTAAATTTAATTTATTTGATGGATTTAAATCAATTATTATGGGGTTTTTTGATGAATTAATGGTTTTTTTAATACATTTTAAGGAAATTTCTGGTTTTAAATCGTTTATTATTGGGGGTTGTTAAGGAAAAATGTTCTATTTAATGTATTTGATGGTTTTAAATCGGTTATTATTGGGGGTTGTTAAGGAAAAATGTTCTATTTAATGTATTTGATGGTTTTAAATCGGTTATTATTGGGGGTTGTTAAGGAAAAATGTTAAATTTAATTTATTTGATGGATTTAAATCAATTATTATGGGGTTTTTTGATGAATTAATGGTTTTTTTTTATACATTTTAAGGAAATTTCTGGTTTTTAATAATTTATTATGGGGGTTTGTTAAGGAAAAATGTTAAATTTAATTTAATTGATGGATTTAAATCAATTATTATGGGTTTTTTTTGATGAATTAATGGTTTTTTTAATACATTTTAAGGAAATTTCTGGTTTTAAATCGTTTATTATTGGGGGTTGTTAAGGAAAAATGTTCTATTTAATGTATTTGATGGTTTTAAATCGGTTATTATTGGGGGTTGTTAAGGAAAAATGTTAAATTTAATTTATTTGATGGATATTAATCAATTATTATGAAGTTTTTTGATGAATTAAAGGTTTTTTTAATATATTTTAAGGAAATTTCTGGTTTTTAATCATTTATTATGGGGGGTTGTTAAGGAAAAATGTTAAATTTAATTTAATTGATGGATTTAAATCAATTATTATGGGTTTTTTTTGATGAATTAATGGTTTTTTTAATACATTTTAAGGAAATTTCTGGTTTTAAATCGTTTATTATTGGGGGTTGTTAAGGAAAAATGTTAAATTTAATTTATTTGATGGATTTAAATCAATTATTATGGGTTTTTTTGATGAATTAATGGTTTTTTTAATACATTTTAAGGAAATTTCTGGTTTTAAATCGTTTATTATTGGGGGTTGTTAAGGAAAAATGTTAAATTTAATGTATTTGATGGTTTTAAATCGGTTATTATTGGGGGTTGTTAAGGAAAAATGTTAAATTTAATTTATTTGATGGATATTAATCAATTATTATGAAGTTTTTTTGATGAATTAAAGGTTTTTTTAATATATTTTAAGGAAATTTCTGGTTTTTAATCATTTATTATGGGGGGGTTGTTAAGGAAAAATGTTAAATTTAATTTAATTGATGGATTTAAATCAATTATTATGGGGTTTTTTGATGAATTAATGGTTTTTTTTAATACATTTTAAGGAAATTTCTGGTTTTTAATCATTTATTATGGGGGTTTGTTAAGGAAAAATGTTAAATTTAATTTATTTGATGGATTTAAATCAATTATTATGGGGTTTTTTGATGAATTAATGGTTTTTTTTAATACATTTTAAGGAAATTTCTGGTTTTTAATTATTTATTATGGGGGGGTTGTTAAGGAAAAATGTTAAATTTAATTTAATTGAAGGATTTAAATCAATTATTATGGGTTTTTTTTGATGAATTAATGGTTTTTTTTAATACATTTTAAGGAAATTTCTGGTTTTTAATCATTTATTATGGGGGTTTGTTAAGGAAAAATGTTAAATTTAATGTATTTGATGGTTTTAAATCGTTTATTATTGGGGGTTGTTAAGGAAAAATGTTAAATTTAATGTATTTGATGGTTTTAAATCGGTTATTATTGGGGGTTGTTAAGGAAAAATGTTAAATTTAATTTATTTGATGGATATAAATCAATTATTATGGGGTTTTTTTGATGAATTAATGGTTTTTTTAATAAATTTTAAGGAAATTTCTGGTTTTTAATCATATATTATGGGGGGTTGTTAAGGAAAAATGTTAAATTTAATTTATTTCAAAGATTTAAATCAATTATTATGGGTTTTTTTTGATGAATTAATGGTTTTTTTTAATACATTTTAAGGAAATTTCTAGTTTTTAATAATTTATTATGGGGGTTTGTTAAGGAAAAATGTTAAATTTAATGTATTTGATGGTTTTAAATCGTTTATTATTGGGGGTTGTTAAGGAAAAATGTTCTATTTAATGTATTTGATGGTTTTAAATCGGTTTATTATTGTGGGTTGTTAAGGAAAAATGTTAAATTTAATTTATTTGATGGATATTAATCAATTATTATGAAGTTTTTTGATGAATTAAAGGTTTTTTTAATATATTTTAAGGAAATTTCTGGTTTTTAATCATTTATTATGGGGGGTTGTTAAGGAAAAATGTTAAATTTAATTTAATTGATGGATTTAAATCAATTATTATGGGTTTTTTTTGATGAATTAATGGTTTTTTTAATACATTTTAAGGAAATTTCTGGTTTTAAATCGTTTATTATTGGGGGTTGTTAAGGAAAAATGTTAAATTTAATTTATTTGATGGATTTAAATCAATTATTATGGGTTTTTTTTGATGAATTAATGGTTTTTTTTAATACATATTAAGGAAATTTCTGGTTTTTAATCATTTATGATGGGGGTTTGTTAAGGAAAAATGTTAAATTTAATGTATTTGATGGATTTAAATCAATTATTATGGGTTTTTTTTTTGATGAATCAATGGTTTTTTTAATACATTTTAAGGAAATTTCTGGTTTTTAATAATTTATTATGGGGGGTTGTTAAGGAAAAATGTTAAATTTAATTTAATTGATGGATTTAAATCAATTATTATGGGTTTTTTTTGATGAATTAATGGTTTTTTTAATACATTTTAAGGAAATTTCTGGTTTTAAATCGTTTATTATTGGGGGTTGTTAAGGAAAAATGTTAAATTTAATGTATTTGATGGTTTTAAATCGGTTATTATTGGGGGTTGTTAAGGAAAAATGTTAAATTTAATTTATTTGATGGATATTAATCAATTATTATGAAGTTTTTTGATGAATTAAAGGTTTTTTTTAATATATTTTAAGGAAATTTCTGGTTTTTAATCATTTATTATGGGGGGTTGTTAAGGAAAAATGTTAAATTTAATTTAATTGATGGATTTAAATCAATTATTATGGGTTTTTTTTGATGAATTAATGGTTTTTTTTAATACATTTTAAGGAAATTTCTGGTTTTAAATCGTTTATTATTGGGGGTTGTTAAGGAAAAATGTTAAATTTAATTTATTTGATGGATTTAAATCAATTATAATGGGTTTTTTTTGATGAATTAATGGTTTTTTTTAATACATATTAAGGAAATTTCTGGTTTTTAATCATTTATTATGGGGGTTTGTTAAGGAAAAATGTTAAATTTAATTTAATTGAAGGATTTAAATCAATTATTATGGGTTTTTTTGATGAATTAATGGTTTTTTTAATACATTTTAAGGAAATTTCTGGTTTTTAATCATTTATTATGGGGGTTTGTTAAGGAAAAATGTTAAATTTAATGTATTTGATGGTTTTAAATCGTTTATTATTGGGGGTTGTTAAGGAAAAATGTTAAATTTAATGTATTTGATGGTTTTAAATCGGTTATTATTGGGGGTTGTTAAGGAAAAATGTTAAATTTAATTTATTTGATGGATATAAATCAATTATTATGGGGTTTTTTTGATGAATTAATGGTTTTTTTTAATAAATTTTAAGGAAATTTCTGGTTTTTAATCATATATTATGGGGGGTTGTTAAGGAAAAATGTTAAATTTAATTTATTTCAAAGATTTAAATCAATTATTATGGGTTTTTTTTGATGAATTAATGGTTTTTTTAATACATTTTAAGGAAATTTCTAGTTTTTAATAATTTATTATGGGGGTTTGTTAAGGAAAAATGTTAAATTTAATGTATTTGATGGTTTTAAATCGTTTATTATTGGGGGTTGTTAAGGAAAAATGTTCTATTTAATGTATTTGATGGTTTTAAATCGGTTATTATTGTGGGTTGTTAAGGAAAAATGTTAAATTTAATTTATTTGATGGATATTAATCAATTATTATGAAGTTTTTTGATGAATTAAAGGTTTTTTTAATATATTTTAAGGAAATTTCTGGTTTTTAATCATTTATTATGGGGGGTTGTTAAGGAAAAATGTTAAATTTAATTTAATTGATGGATTTAAATCAATTATTATGGGTTTTTTTTGATGAATTAATGGTTTTTTTAATACATTTTAAGGAAATTTCTGGTTTTAAATCGTTTATTATTGGGGGTTGTTAAGGAAAAATGTTAAATTTAATTTATTTGATGGATTTAAATCAATTATTATGGGTTTTTTTTGATGAATTAATGGTTTTTTTAATACATATTAAGGAAATTTCTGGTTTTTAATCATTTATGATGGGGGTTTGTTAAGGAAAAATGTTAAATTTAATGTATTTGATGGATTTAAATCAATTATTATGGGTTTTTTTTGATGAATCAATGGTTTTTTTAATACATTTTAAGGAAATTTCTGGTTTTTAATAATTTATTATGGGGGGTTGTTAAGGAAAAATGTTAAATTTAATTTAATTGATGGATTTAAATCAATTATTATGGGTTTTTTTTGATGAATTAATGGTTTTTTTAATACATTTTAAGGAAATTTCTGGTTTTAAATCGTTTATTATTGGGGGTTGTTAAGGAAAAATGTTAAATTTAATGTATTTGATGGTTTTAAATCGGTTATTATTGGGGGTTGTTAAGGAAAAATGTTAAATTTAATTTATTTGATGGATATTAATCAATTATTATGAAGTTTTTTGATGAATTAAAGGTTTTTTTAATATATTTTAAGGAAATTTCTGGTTTTTAATCATTTATTATGGGGGGTTGTTAAGGAAAAATGTTAAATTTAATTTAATTGATGGATTTAAATCAATTATTATGGGTTTTTTTTGATGAATTAATGGTTTTTTTAATACATTTTAAGGAAATTTCTGGTTTTAAATCGTTTATTATTGGGGGTTGTTAAGGAAAAATGTTAAATTTAATTTATTTGATGGATTTAAATCAATTATAATGGGTTTTTTTTGATGAATTAATGGTTTTTTTTAATACATATTAAGGAAATTTCTGGTTTTTAATCATTTATTATGGGGGTTTGTTAAGGAAAAATGTTAAATTTAATTTAATTGAAGGATTTAAATCAATTATTATGGGTTTTTTTTGATGAATTAATGGTTTTTTTAATACATTTTAAGGAAATTTCTGGTTTTTAATCATTTATTATGGGGGTTTGTTAAGGAAAAATGTTAAATTTAATGTATTTGATGGTTTTAAATCGTTTATTATTGGGGGTTGTTAAGGAAAAATGTTAAATTTAATGTATTTGATGGTTTTTAAATCGGTTATTATTGGGGGTTGTTAAGCAAAAATGTTAAATTTAATTTATTTGATGGATTTAAATCAATTATTATGGGTTTTTTTTGATGAATTAATGGTTTTTTTTATACATTTTAAGGAAATTTCTGGATTTTAATAATTTATTATGGGGGTTTGTTAAGGAAAAATGTTAAATTTAATTTATTTGATGGATTTAAATCAATTATTATGGGGTTTTTTGATGAATTAATGGTTTTTTTTTATACATTTTAAGGAAATTTCTGGTTTTTAATAATTTATTATGGGGGTTTGTTAAGGAAAAATGTTAAATTTAATTTATTTGATGGATTTAAATCAATTATTATGGGGTTTTTTGATGAATTAATGGTTTTTTTAATAAATTTTAAGGAAATTTCTGGTTTTTAATCATTTATTATGGGGGGTTGTTAAGGAAAAATGTTAAATTTAATTTAATTGATGGATTTAAATCAATTATTATGGGGGGTTTTTTTGATGAATTAATGGTTTTTTTTAATACATTTTAAGGAAATTTCTGGTTTTAAATCGTTCATTATTGGGGGTTGTTAAGGAAAAATGTTAAATTTAATTTATTTGATGGATTTAAATCAATTATTATGGGTTTTTTTTGATGAATTAATGGTTTTTTTTAATACATATTAAGGAAATTTCTGGTTTTTAATCATTTATGATGGGGGTTTGTTAAGGAAAAATGTTAAATTTAATGTATTTGATGGATTTAAATCAATTATTATGGGTTTTTTTTGATGAATTAATGGTTTTTTTAATACATTTTAAGGAAATTTCTGGTTTTTAATCATTTATTATGGGGGGGTTGTTAAGGAAAAATGTTAAATTTAATTTAATTGATGGATTTAAATCAATTATTATGGGTTTTTTTGATGAATTAATGGTTTTTTTAATACATTTTAAGGAAATTTCTGGTTTTAAATCGTTTATTATTGGGGGTTGTTAAGGAAAAATGTTCTATTTAATGTATTTGATGGTTTTTAAATCGGTTATTATTGGGGGTTGTTAAGGAAAAATGTTAAATTTAATTTATTTGATGGATATTAATCAATTATTATGAAGTTTTTTGATGAATTAAAGGTTTTTTTTTAATATATTTTAAGGAAATTTCTGGTTTTTAATCATTTATTATGGGTCTTTGTTAAGGAAAAATGTTAAATTTAATGTATTTGATGGTTTTAAATAGTTTTTTATTGGGGGTTGTTAAGGAAAAAACGTTAAATTTAATTTATTTGATGGATATAAATCAATTATTATGGGGTTTTTTGATGAATTAATGGTTTTTTTTAATACATTTTAAGGAAATTTCTGGTTTTTAATCATTTATTATGGGGGGTTGTTAAGGAAAAATGTTAAATTTAATTTATTTGATGGATTTAAATCAATTATTATGGGGTTTTTGATGAATTAATGGTTTTTTTTTATACATTTTAAGGAAATTTCTGGTTTTTAATAATTTATTATGGGGGTTTGTTAAGGAAAAATGTTAAATTTAATTTATTTGATGGATTTAAATCAATTATTATGGGGTTTTTTTGATGAATTAATGGTTTTTTTAATACATTTTAAGGAAATTTCTGGTTTTTAAATCGTTTATTATTGGGGGTTGTTAAGGAAAAATGTTCTATTTAATGTATTTGATGGTTTTAAATCGGTTATTATTGGGGGTTGTTAAGGAAAAATGTTCTATTTAATGTATTTGATGGTTTTTAAATCGGTTATTATTGGGGGGTTGTTAAGGAAAAATGTTAAATTTAATTTATTTGATGGATTTTAAATCAATTATTATGGGGTTTTTTGATGAATTAATGGTTTTTTTTTATACATTTTAAGGAAATTTCTGGTTTTTAATAATTTATTATGGGGGTTTGTTAAGGAAAAATGTTAAATTTAATTTAATTGATGGATTTAAATCAATTATTATGGGTTTTTTTTGATGAATTAATGGTTTTTTTAATACATTTTAAGGAAATTTCTGGTTTTAAATCGTTTATTATTGGGGGTTGTTAAGGAAAAATGTTCTATTTAATGTATTTGATGGTTTTAAATCGGTTATTATTGGGGGTTGTTAAGGAAAAATGTTAAATTTAATTTATTTGATGGATATTAATCAATTATTATGAAGTTTTTTGATGAATTAAAGGTTTTTTTAATATATTTTAAGGAAATTTCTGGTTTTTAATCATTTATTATGGGGGGTTGTTAAGGAAAAATGTTAAATTTAATTTAATTGATGGATTTAAATCAATTATTATGGGTTTTTTTTTGATGAATTAATGGTTTTTTTAATACATTTTAAGGAAATTTCTGGTTTTAAATCGTTTATTATTGGGGGTTGTTAAGGAAAAATGTTAAATTAAATTTATTTGATGGATTTAAATCAATTATTATGGGTTTTTTTTTTGATGAATTAATGGTTTTTTTTAATACATTTTAAGGAAATTTCTGGTTTTAAATCGTTTATTATTGGGGGTTGTTAAGGAAAAATGTTAAATTTAATGTATTTGATGGTTTTAAATCGGTTATTATTGGGGGTGTTGTTAAGGAAAAATGTTAAATTTAATTTATTTGATGGATATTAATCAATTATTATGAAGTTTTTTTGATGAATTAAAGGTTTTTTTTTAATATATTTTAAGGAAATTTCTGGTTTTTAATCATTTATTATGGGGGGTTGTTAAGGAAAAATGTTAAATTTAATTTAATTGATGGATTTAAATCAATTATTATGGGTTTTTTTTGATGAATTAATGGTTTTTTTTAATACATTTTAAGGAAATTTCTGGTTTTAAATCGTTTATTATTGGGGGTTGTTAAGGAAAAATGTTAAATTTAATTTATTTGATGGATTTAAATCAATTATAATGGGTTTTTTTTGATGAATTAATGGTTTTTTTTAATACATATTAAGGAAATTTCTGGTTTTTAATCATTTATTATGGGGGTTTGTTAAGGAAAAATGTTAAATTTAATTTATTTGATGGATTTAAATCAATTATTATGGGGTTTTTTGATGAATTAATGGTTTTTTTAATACATTTTAAGGAAATTTCTGGTTTTTAATCATTTATTATGGGGGGTTGTTAAGGAAAAATGTTAAATTTAATTTAATTGAAGGATTTAAATCAATTATTATGGGTTTTTTTGATGAATTAATGGTTTTTTTTAATACATTTTAAGGAAATTTCTGGTTTTTAATCATTTATTATGGGGGTTTGTTAAGGAAAAATGTTAAATTTAATGTATTTGATGGTTTTAAATCGTTTATTATTGGGGGTTGTTAAGGAAAAATGTTAAATTTAATGTATTTGATGGTTTTAAATCGGTTATTATTGGGGGTTGTTAAGCAAAAATGTTAAATTTAATTTATTTGATGGATATAAATCAATTATTATGGGGTTTTGGTTTTTTTAATAAATTTTAAGGAAATTTCTGGTTTTTAATCATATATTATGGGGGGTTGTTAAGGAAAAATGTTAAATTTAATTTATTTCAAAGATTTAAATCAATTATTATGGGTTTTTTTTGATGAATTAATGGTTTTTTTAATACATTTTAAGGAAATTTCTGGTTTTTAATAATTTAATATGGGGGTTTGTTAAGGAAAAATGTTAAATTTAATTTATTTGATGGATTTAAATCAATTATAATGGGTTTTTTTTTGATGAATTAATGGTTTTTTTTAATACATATTAAGGAAATTTCTGGTTTTTAATCATTTATGATGGGGGTTTGTTAAGGAAAAATGTTAAATTTAATTTATTTGATGGATTTAAATCAATTATTATGGGGTTTTTTTGATGAATTAATGGTTTTTTTTAATACATTTTAAGGAAATTTCTGGTTTTTAATCATTTATTATGGGGATTTGTTAAGGAAAAATGTTAAATTTAATTTATTTGATGGATTTAAATCAATTATTATGGGGTTTTTTGATGAATTAATGGTTTTTTTAATACATTTTAAGGTAATTTCTGGTTTTTAATCATTTATTATGGGGGGTTGTTAAGGAAAAATGTTAAATTTAATTTAATTGAAGGATTTAAATCAATTATTATGGGTTTTTTTCGATGAATTAATGGTTTTTTTTAATACATTTTAAGGAAATTTCTGGTTTTTAATCATTTATTATGGGGGTTTGTTAAGGAAAAATGTTAAATTTAATGTATTTAATGGTTTTAAATCGTTTATTATTGGGGGTTGTTAAGGAAAAATGTTAAATTTAATGTATTTGATGGTTTTAAATCGGTTATTATTGGGGGTTGTTAAGGAAAAATGTTAAATTTAATTTATTTGATGGATATAAATCAATTATTATGGGGTTTTTTTGATGAATTAATGGTTTTTTTTTAATAAATTTTAAGGATATTTCTGGTTTTTAATCATATATTATGGGGGGTTGTTAAGGAAAAATGTTAAATTTAATTTATTTCAAAGATTTAAATCAATTATTATGGGTTTTTTTTGATGAATTAATGGTTTTTTTTAATACATTTTAAGGAAATTTCTGGTTTTTAATAATTTATTATGGGGGTTTGTTAAGGAAAAATGTTAAATTTTATTTATTTGATGGATTTAAATCAATTATTATGGGGTTTTTTTGATGAATTAATGGTTTTTTTTAATACATTTTAAGGAAATTTCTGGTTTTTAATCATTTATTATGGGGGGTTTGTTAAGGAAAAATGTTAAATTTAATTTATTTGATGGATTTAAATCAATTATTATGGGGTTTTTTTGATGAATTAATGGTTTTTTTTAATACATTTTAAGGAAATTTCTGGTTTTTAATAATTTATTATGGGGGTTTGTTAAGGAAAAATGTTAAATTTAATTTAATTGATGGATTTAAATCAATTATTATGGGTTTTTTTTGATGAATTAATGGTTTTTTTTAATACATTTTAAGGAAATTTCTGGTTTTAAATCGTTTATTATTGGGGGTTGTTAAGGAAAAATGTTCTATTTAATGTATTTGATGGTTTTAAATCGGTTATTATTGGGGGTTGTTAAGGAAAAATGTTAAATTTAATTTATTTGATGGATATTAATCAATTATTATGAAGTTTTTTGATGAATTAAAGGTTTTTTTAATATATTTTAAGGAAATTTCTGGTTTTTAATCATTTATTATGGGGGGTTGTTAAGGAAAAATGTTAAATTTAATTTAATTGATGGATTTAAATCAATTATTATGGGTTTTTTTTGATGAATTAATGGTTTTTTTAATACATTTTAAGGAAATTTCTGGTTTTAAATCGTTTATTATTGGGGGTTGTTAAGGAAAAAATGTTAAATTTAATTTATTTGATGGATTTAAATCAATTATTATGGGTTTTTTTGATGAATTAATGGTTTTTTTAATACATTTTAAGGAAATTTCTGGTTTTTAAATCGTTTATTATTGGGGGTTGTTAAGGAAAAATGTTAAATTTAATGTATTTGATGGTTTTAAATCGGTTATTATTGGGGGTTGTTAAGGAAAAATGTTAAATTTAATTTATTTGATGGATATTAATCAATTATTATGAAGTTTTTTGATGAATTAAAGGTTTTTTTTTAATATATTTTAAGGAAATTTCTGGTTTTTAATCATTTATTATGGGGGGTTGTTAAGGAAAAATGTTAAATTTAATTTAATTGATGGATTTAAATCAATTATTATGGGGTTTTTTGATGAATTAATGGTTTTTTTAATACATTTTAAGGAAATTTCTGGTTTTTAATCATTTATTATGGGGGTTTGTTAAGGAAAAATGTTAAATTTAATTTATTTGATGGATTTAAATCAATTATTATGGGGTTTTTTTGATGAATTAATGGTTTTTTTAATACATTTTAAGGAAATTTCTGGTTTTTAATTATTTATTATGGGGGGTTGTTAAGGAAAAATGTTAAATTTAATTTAATTGAAGGATTTAAATCAATTATTATGGGTTTTTTTTTGATGAATTAATGGTTTTTTTAATACATTTTAAGGAAATTTCTGGTTTTTAATCATTTATTATGGGGGTTTGTTAAGGAAAAATGTTAAATTTAATGTATTTGATGGTTTTAAATCGTTTATTATTGGGGGTTGTTAAGGAAAAATGTTAAATTTAATGTATTTGATGGTTTTAAATCGGTTATTATTGGGGGTTGTTAAGGAAAAATGTTAAATTTAATTTATTTGATGGATATAAATCAATTATTATGGGGTTTTTTGATGAATTAATGGTTTTTTTAATAAATTTTAAGGAAATTTCTGGTTTTTAATCATATATTATGGGGGGTTGTTAAGGAAAAATGTTAAATTTAATTTATTTCAAAGATTTAAATCAATTATTATGGGTTTTTTTTTGATGAATTAATGGTTTTTTTTAATACATTTTAAGGTAATTTCTGGTTTTTAATAATTTATTATGGGGGTTTGTTAAGGAAAAATGTTAAATTTAATGTATTTGATGGTTTTAAATCGTTTATTATTGGGGGTTGTTAAGGAAAAATGTTCTATTTAATGTATTTGATGGTTTTAAATCGGTTATTATTGGGGGTTGTTAAGGAAAAATGTTAAATTTAATTTATTTGATGGATATTAATCAATTATTATGAAGTTTTTTGATGAATTAAAGGTTTTTTTAATATATTTTAAGGAAATTTCTGGTTTTTAATCATTTATTATGGGGGGTTGTTAAGGAAAAATGTTAAATTTAATTTAATTGATGGATTTAAATCAATTATTATGGGTTTTTTTTGATGAATTAATGGTTTTTTTAATACATTTTAAGGAAATTTCTGGTTTTAAATCGTTTATTATTGGGGGGTTGTTAAGGAAAAATGTTAAATTTAATTTATTTGATGGATTTAAATCAATTATTATGGGTTTTTTTGATGAATTAATGGTTTTTTTAATACATATTAAGGAAATTTCTGGTTTTTAATCATTTATGATGGGGGGTTTGTTAAGGAAAAATGTTAAATTTAATGTATTTGATGGATTTAAATCAATTATTATGGGTTTTTTTTTTGATGAATCAATGGTTTTTTTTAATACATTTTAAGGAAATTTCTGGTTTTTAATAATTTATTATGGGGGGGTTGTTAAGGAAAAATGTTAAATTTAATTTAATTGATGGATTTAAATCAATTATTATGGGTTTTTTTTGATGAATTAATGGTTTTTTTAATACATTTTAAGGAAATTTCTGGTTTTAAATCGTTTATTATTGGGGGTTGTTAAGGAAAAATGTTAAATTTAATGTATTTGATGGTTTTAAATCGGTTATTATTGGGGGTTGTTAAGGAAAAATGTTAAATTTAATTTATTTGATGGATATTAATCAATTATTATGAAGTTTTTTGATGAATTAAAGGTTTTTTTTAATATATTTTAAGGAAATTTCTGGTTTTTAATCATTTATTATGGGGGGTTGTTAAGGAAAAATGTTAAATTTAATTTAATTGATGGATTTAAATCAATTATTATGGGTTTTTTTTGATGAATTAATGGTTTTTTTAATACATTTTAAGGAAATTTCTGGTTTTAAATCGTTTATTATTGGGGGTTGTTAAGGAAAAATGTTAAATTTAATTTATTTGATGGATTTAAATCAATTATAATGGGTTTTTTTTGATGAATTAATGGTTTTTTTAATACATATTAAGGAAATTTCTGGTTTTTAATCATTTATTATGGGGGTTTGTTAAGGAAAAATGTTAAATTTAATTTAATTGAAGGATTTAAATCAATTATTATGGGTTTTTTTTGATGAATTAATGGTTTTTTTAATACATTTTAAGGAAATTTCTGGTTTTTAATCATTTATTATGGGGGTTTGTTAAGGAAAAATGTTAAATTTAATGTATTTGATGGTTTTAAATCGTTTATTATTGGGGGTTGTTAAGGAAAAATGTTAAATTTAATGTATTTGATGGTTTTAAATCGGTTATTATTGGGGGTTGTTAAGCAAAAATGTTAAATTTAATTTATTGATGGATTTAAATCAATTATTATGGGTTTTTTTTGATGAATTAATGGTTTTTTTTTATACATTTTAAGGAAATTTCTGGATTTTAATAATTTATTATGGGGGTTTGTTAAGGAAAAATGTTAAATTTAATTTATTTGATGGATTTAAATCAATTATTATGGGGTTTTTTGATGAATTAATGGTTTTTTTTTATACATTTTAAGGAAATTTCTGGTTTTTTAATAATTTATTATGGGGGTTTGTTAAGGAAAAATGTTAAATTTAATTTATTTGATGGATTTAAATCAATTATTATGGGGTTTTTTTGATGAATTAATGGTTTTTTTTAATAAATTTTAAGGAAATTTCTGGTTTTTAATCATTTATTATGGGGGGTTGTTAAGGAAAAATGTTAAATTTAATTTAATTGATGGATTTAAATCAATTATTATGGGTTTTTTTTTTGATGAATTAATGGTTTTTTTAATACATTTTAAGGAAATTTCTGGTTTTAAATCGTTCATTATTGGGGGTTGTTAAGGAAAAATGTTAAATTTAATTTATTTGATGGATTTAAATCAATTATTATGGGTTTTTTTGATGAATTAATGGTTTTTTTAATACATATTAAGGAAATTTCTGGTTTTTAATCATTTATGATGGGGGTTTGTTAAGGAAAAATGTTAAATTTAATGTATTTGATGGATTTAAATCAATTATTATGGGTTTTTTTTGATGAATTAATGGTTTTTTTTAATACATTTTAAGGAAATTTCTGGTTTTTAATCATTTATTATGGGGGGGTTGTTAAGGAAAAATGTTAAATTTAATTTAATTGATGGATTTAAATCAATTATTATGGGTTTTTTTGATGAATTAATGGTTTTTTTAATACATTTTAAGGAAATTTCTGGTTTTAAATCGTTTATTATTGGGGGTTGTTAAGGAAAAATGTTCTATTTAATGTATTTGATGGTTTTAAATCGGTTATTATTGGGGGTTGTTAAGGAAAAAATGTTAAATTTAATTTATTTGATGGATATTAATCAATTATTATGAAGTTTTTTGATGAATTAAAGGTTTTTTTAATATATTTTAAGGAAATTTCTGGTTTTTAATCATTTATTATGGGTCTTTGTTAAGGAAAAATGTTAAATTTAATGTATTTGATGGTTTTAAATAGTTTTTTATTGGGGGTTGTTAAGGAAAAACGTTAAATTTAATTTATTTGATGGATATAAATCAATTATTATGGGGTTTTTTGATGAATTAATGGTTTTTTTTAATACATTTTAAGGAAATTTCTGGTTTTTAATCATTTATTATGGGGGTTGTTAAGGAAAAATGTTAAATTTAATTTATTTGATGGATTTAAATCAATTATTATGGGGTTTTTGATGAATTAATGGTTTTTTTTATACATTTTAAGGAAATTTCTGGTTTTTAATAATTTATTATGGGGGTTTGTTAAGGAAAAATGTTAAATTTAATTTATTTGATGGATTGATGGATTTAAATCAATTATTATGGGGTTTTTTGATGAATTAATGGTTTTTTTAATACATTTTAAGGAAATTTCTGGTTTTAAATCGTTTATTATTGGGGGTTGTTAAGGAAAAATGTTCTATTTAATGTATTTGATGGTTTTAAATCGGTTATTATTGGGGGTTGTTAAGGAAAAAATGTTCTATTTAATGTATTTGATGGTTTTAAATCGGTTATTATTGGGGGTTGTTAAGGAAAAATGTTAAATTTAATTTATTTGATGGATTTAAATCAATTATTATGGGGTTTTTTTGATGAATTAATGGTTTTTTTTATACATTTTAAGGAAATTTCTGGTTTTTAATAATTTATTATGGGGGTTTGTTAAGGAAAAATGTTAAATTTAATTTAATTGATGGATTTAAATCAATTATTATGGGTTTTTTTGATGAATTAATGGTTTTTTTTAATACATTTTAAGGAAATTTCTGGTTTTAAATCGTTTATTATTGGGGGTTGTTAAGGAAAAATGTTCTATTTAATGTATTTGATGGTTTTAAATCGGTTTATTATTGGGGGTTGTTAAGGAAAAAATGTTAAATTTAATTTATTTGATGGATATTAATCAATTATTATGAAGTTTTTTGATGAATTAAAGGTTTTTTTTAATATATTTTAAGGAAATTTCTGGTTTTTAATCATTTATTATGGGGGGTTGTTAAGGAAAAATGTTAAATTTAATTTAATTGATGGATTTAAATCAATTATTATGGGTTTTTTTTGATGAATTAATGGTTTTTTTTAATACATTTTAAGGAAATTTCTGGTTTTAAATCGTTTATTATTGGGGGTTGTTAAGGAAAAATGTTAAATTTAATTTATTTGATGGATTTAAATCAATTATTATGGGTTTTTTTTGATGAATTAATGGTTTTTTTAATACATTTTAAGGAAATTTCTGGTTTTAAATCGTTTATTATTGGGGGTTGTTAAGGAAAAATGTTAAATTTAATGTATTTGATGGTTTTTAAATCGGTTATTATTGGGGGGTTGTTAAGGAAAAATGTTAAATTTAATTTATTTGATGGATATTAATCAATTATTATGAAGTTTTTTGATGAATTAAAGGTTTTTTTAATATATTTTAAGGAAATTTCTGGTTTTTAATCATTTATTATGGGGGGTTGTTAAGGAAAAATGTTAAATTTAATTTAATTGATGGATTTAAATCAATTATTATGGGTTTTTTTTGATGAATTAATGGTTTTTTTTAATACATTTTAAGGAAATTTCTGGTTTTAAATCGTTTATTATTGGGGGGTTGTTAAGGAAAAATGTTAAATTTAATTTATTTGATGGATTTAAATCAATTATAATGGGTTTTTTTGATGAATTAATGGTTTTTTTTAATACATATTAAGGAAATTTCTGGTTTTTAATCATTTATTATGGGGGGTTTGTTAAGGAAAAATGTTAAATTTAATTTATTTGATGGATTTAAATCAATTATTATGGGGTTTTTTGATGAATTAATGGTTTTTTTTAATACATTTTAGGA
>NW_026869996.1:1909578-1989263 GCF_020882245.1 Rhopalosiphum padi | reverse complement strand
TAAATTTCCTTAATATGTATTAAAAAAACCATTAATTCATCAAAAAACCCCATAATAATTGATTTAAATCCATCAAATAAATTAAACTTAACATTTTTTCCTTAACAACCCCTAATAATAACCGATTAAAAACCATCAAATACATTAAATTTAACATTTTTCCTTAACAACCCCCAATAATAACCGATTTAAAACCATCAAATACATTAAATTTAACATTTTTCCTTAACAAACCCCCATAATAAATGATTAAAAACCAGAAATTTCCTTAAAATGTATTAAAAAAACCATTAATTCATCAAAAAACCCCATAATAATTGATTTAAATCCATCAAATAAATTAAATTTAACATTTTTCCTTAACAACCCCCAAAAATAAAGATTTAAAACCATCAAATACATTAAATTTAACATTTTTCCTTAACAAACCCCCATCATAAATGATTAAAAACCAGAAATTTCCTTAATATGTATTAAAAAAACCATTAATTCATCAAAAAACCCCATAATAATTGATTTAAATCCATCAAATAAATTAAATTTAACATTTTTCCTTAACAACCCCTAATAATAACCGATTTAAAACCATCAAATACATTAAATTTAACATTTTTCCTTAACAAACCTCCATAATAAATGATTAAAAACCAGAAATTTCCTTAAAATATATTAAAAAAACCTTTAATTCATCAAAAAACTTCATAATAATTGATTAATATCCATCAAGTAAATTAAATTTAACATTTTTTCCTTAACAACCCCCAATAATAACCGATTTAAAACCATCAAATACATTAAATTTAACATTTTTCCTTAACAACCCCCAATAATAAACGATTTAAAACCAGAAATTTCCTTAAAATGTATTAAAAAAACCATTAATTCATCAAAAAAACCCATAAGAATTGATTTAAATCCATCAATTAAATTAAATTTAACATTTTTCCTTAACAACCCCCCATAATAAATTATTAAAACCAGAAATTTCCTTAAAATGTATTAAAAAAACCATTAATTCATCAAAAAAACCCATAATAATTGATTTAAATCCATCAAATAAATTAAATTTAACATTTTTCCTTAACAACCCCCAATAATAAACGATTTAAAACCAGAAATTTCCTTAAAATGTATTAAAAAAACCATTAATTCATCAAAAAACCCCATAATAATTGATTTAAAATCCATCAAATAAATTAAATTTAACATTTTTCCTTAACAACCCCCATAATAAATGATTAAAAACCAGAAATTTCCTTAAAATGTATTAAAAAAACCATTAATTCATCAAAAAACCCCATAATAATTGATTTAAATCCATCAAATAAATTAAATTTAACATTTTTCCTTAACAACCCCTAATAATAACCGATTTAAAACCATCAAATACATTAAATTTAACATTTTTCCTTAACAACCCCCAATAATAACCGATTTAAAACCATCAAATACATTAAATTTAACATTTTTCCTTAACAACCCCCAATAATAAACGATTTAAAACCAGAAATTTCCTTAAAATGTATTAAAAAAACCATTAATTCATCAAAAAAACCCATAATAATTGATTTAAATCCATCAATTAAATTAAATTTAACATTTTTCCTTAACAACCCCCCATAATAAATGATTAAAAACCAGAAATTTCCTTAAAATTTATTAAAAAAACCATTAATTCATCAAAAAACCCCATAATAATTGATTTAAATCCATCAAATAAATTAAATTTAACATTTTTCCTTAACAAACCCCCATAATAAATTATTAAAAACCAGAAATTTCCTTAAAATGTATTAAAAAAACCATTAATTCGTCAAAAAACCCCATAATAACCGATTTAAAACCATCAAATACATTAAATTTAACATTTTTCCTTAACAACCCCCAATAATAACCGATTTAAAACCATCAAATACATTAAATTTAAAATTTTTCCTTAACAACCCCCAATAATAAACGATTTAAAACCAGAAATTTCCTTAAAATGTATTAAAAAAACCATTAATTCATCAAAAAAACCCATAATAATTGATTTAAATCCATCAAATAAATTAAATTTAACATTTTTCCTTATCAAACCCCCATAATAAATTATTAAAAACCAGAAATTTCCTTAAAATGTATTAAAAAAACCATTAATTCATCAAAAAACCCCATAATAATTGATTTAAATCCATCAAATAAAATTAATTTAACATTTTTCCTTAACAACCCCCAATAATAAAGATTTAAAACCATCAAATACATTAAATTTAACATTTTTCCTTAACAAACCCCCATCATAAATGATTAAAAACAAGAAATTTCCTTAATATGTATTAAAAAAACCATTAATTCATCAAAAAACCCCATAATAATTGATTTAAATCCATCAAATAAATTAAACTTAACATTTTTCCTTAACAACCCCTAATAATAACCGATTAAAAACCATCAAATACATTAAATTTAACATTTTTCCTTAACAACCCCCAATAATAACCGATTTAAAACCATCAAATACATTAAATTTAACATTTTTCCTTAACAAACCCCCATAATAAATGATTAAAAACCAGAAATTTCCTTAAAATGTATTAAAAAAACCATTAATTCATCAAAAAACCCCATAATAATTGATTTAAATCCATCAAATAAATTAAATTTAACATTTTTCCTTAACAACCCCCAAAAATAAAGATTTAAAACCATCAAATACATTAAATTTAACATTTTTCCTTAACAAACCCCCATCATAAATGATTAAAAACCAGAAATTTCCTTAATATGTATTAAAAAAACCATTAATTCATCAAAAAACCCCATAATAATTGATTTAAATCCATCAAATAAATTAAATTTAACATTTTTCCTTAACAACCCCTAATAATAACCGATTTAAAACCATCAAATACATTAAATTTAACATTTTTCCTTAACAACCCCCAATAATAACCGATTTAAAACCATCAAATACATTAAATTTAAAATTTTTCCTTAACAACCCCTAATAATAAACGATTTAAAACCAGAAATTTCCTTAAAATGTATTAAAAAAACCATTAATTCATCAAAAAACCCCATAATAATTGATTTATATCCATCAAATAAATTAAATTTAACATTTTTCCTTAACAAACCCCATAATAAATTATTAAAAACCAGAAATTTCCTTAAAATGTATAAAAAAAACCATTAATTCATCAAAAAACCCCATAATAATTGATTTATATCCATCAAATAAATTAAATTTAACATTTTTCCTTAAAAACCCCCAATAATAACCGATTTAAAACCATCAAATACATTAAATTTAACATTTTTCCTTAACAAACCTCCATAATAAATGATTAAAAACCAGAAATTTCCTTAAAATATATTAAAAAAACCTTTAATTCATCAAAAAACTTCATAATAATTGATTAATATCCATCAAGTAAATTAAATTTAACATTTTTCCTTAACAACCCCCAATAATAACCGATTTAAAACCATCAAATACATTAAATTTAACATTTTTCCTTAACAACCCCCCCATAATAAATGATTAAAAACCAGAAATTTCCTTAAAATTTATTAAAAAAACCATTAATTCATCAAAAAACCCCATAATAATTGATTTAAATCCATCAAATAAATTAAATTTAACATTTTTCCTTAACAACCCCAATAATAAACGATTTAAAACCAGAAATTTCCTTAAAATGTATTAAAAAAACCATTAATTCATCAAAAAAACCCATAATAATTGATTTAAATCCATCAATTAAATTAAATTTAACATTTTTCCTTAACAACCCCCCATAATAAATGATTAAAAACCAGAAATTTCCTTAAAATATATTAAAAAAACCTTTAATTCATCAAAAAACTTCATAATAATTGATTAATATCCATCAAATAAATTAAATTTAACATTTTTCCTTAACAAACCCCCATAATAAATTATTAAAAACCAGAAATTTCCTTAAAATGTATTAAAAAAACCATTAATTCGTCAAAAAACCCCATAATAACCGATTTAAAACCATCAAATACATTAAATTTAACATTTTTCCTTAACAACCCCCAATAATAACCGATTTAAAACCATCAAATACATTAAATTTAACATTTTTCCTTAACAAACCTCCATAATAAATGATTAAAAACCAGAAATTTCCTTAAAATATATTAAAAAAACCTTTAATTCATCAAAAAACTTCATAATAATTGATTAATATCCATCAAGTAAATTAAATTTAACATTTTTCCTTAACAACCCCCAATAATAACCGATTTAAAACCATCAAATACATTAAATTTAACATTTTTCCTTAACAACCCCCAATAATAAACGATTTAAAACCAGAAATTTCCTTAAAATGTATTAAAAAAACCATTAATTCATCAAAAAAACCCATAATAATTGATTTAAATCCATCAATTAAATTAAATTTAACATTTTTCCTTAACAACCCCCCCATAATAAATTATTAAAACCAGAAATTTCCTTAAAATGTATTAAAAAAACCATTAATTCATCAAAAAACCCCATAATAATTGATTTAAATCCATCAAATAAAATTAATTTAACATTTTTCCTTAACAACCCCCAATAATAAAGATTTAAAACCATCAAATACATTAAATTTAACATTTTTCCTTAACAAACCCCCATCATAAATGATTAAAAACAAGAAATTTCCTTAAAATGTATTAAAAAAACCATTAATTCATCAAAAAAACCCCATAATAATTGATTTAAATCCATCAAATAAATTAAACTTAACATTTTTCCTTAACAACCCCTAATAATAACCGATTTAAAACCATCAAATACACTAAATTTAACATTTTTCCTTAACAACCCCCAATAATAACCGATTTAAAACCATCAAATACATTAAATTTAAAATTTTTCCTTAACAACCCTAATAATAAACGATTTAAAACCAGAAATTTCCTTAAAATGTATTAAAAAAACCATTAATTCATCAAAAAAACCCATAATAATTGATTTAAATCCATCAATTAAATTAAATTTAACATTTTTCCTTAACAACCCCCAATAATAACCGATTTAAAACCATCAAATAAATTAAATTTAACATTTTTCCTTAACAAACCCCCATAATAAATTATTAAAAACCAGAAATTTCCTTAAAATGTATTAAAAAAACCATTAATTCGTCAAAAAACCCTATAATAATTGATTTAAATCTATGAAATAAATTAAATTTAACATTTTTCCTTAACAACCCCTAATAATAAACGATTTTAAAACCATCAAATACATTAAATTTAACATTTTTCCTTAACAAACCCCCATAATAAATGATTAAAAACCAGAAATTTCCTTAAAATGTATTAAAAAAACCATTAATTCGTCAAAAAACCCCATAATAATTGATTTATATCCATCAAATAAGTTAAATTTAACATTTTTCCTTAACAACCCCTAATAATAACCGATTTAAAACCATCAAATACATTAAATTTAACATTTTTCCTTAAAAACCCCCAATAATAACCGATTTAAAACCATCAAATACATTAAATTTAACATTTTTCCTTAACAAACCTCCATAATAAATGATTAAAAACCAGAAATTTCCTTAAAATATATTAAAAAAACCTTTAATTCATCAAAAAACTTCATAATAATTGATTAATATCCATCAAGTAAATTAAATTTAACATTTTTCCTTAACAACCCCCAATAATAACCGATTTAAAACCATCAAATACATTAAATTTAACATTTTTCCTTAACAACCCCCCATAATAAATGATTAAAAACCAGAAATTTCCTTAAAATTTATTAAAAAAACCATTAATTCATCAAAAAACCCCATAATAATTGATTTAAATCCATCAAATAAATTAAATTTAACATTTTTCCTTAACAAAACCCCATAATAAACGATTTAAAACCAGAAATTTCCTTAAAATGTATTAAAAAAAACCATTAATTCATCAAAAAAACCCATAATAATTGATTTAAATCCATCAATTAAATTAAATTTAACATTTTTCCTTAACAACCCCCCATAATAAATGATTAAAAACCAGAAATTTCCTTAAAATTTATTAAAAAAACCATTAATTCATCAAAAAACCCCATAATAATTGATTTAAATCCATCAAATAAATTAAATTTAACATTTTTCCTTAACAAAACCCCATAATAAATTATTAAAAAACCAGAAATTTCCTTAAAATGTATAAAAAAAACCATTAATTCATCAAAAAACCCCATAATAATTGATTTAAATCCATCAAATAAATTAAATTTAACATTTTTCCTTAACAACCCCCACAATAAATGATTAAAAACCAGAAATTTCCTTAAAATTATTCAAAAAAACCATTAATTCATCAAAAAACCCCATAATAATTGATTTAAATCCATCAAATAAATTAAATTTAACATTTTTCCTCAACAACCCCCAATAATAAACGATTTAAAACCAGAAATTTCCTTAAAATGTATTAAAAAAACCATTAATTCATCAAAAAAACCCATAAATAATTGATTTAAATCCATCAATTAAATTAAATTTAACATTTTTCCTTAACAACCCCCCATAATAAATGATTAAAAAACCAGAAATTTCCTTAAAAATATATTAAAAAAACCTTTAATTCATCAAAAAACTTCATAATAATTGATTAATATCCATCAAATAAATTAAATTTAACATTTTTCCTTAACAACCCCCAATAATAACCGATTTAAAACCATCAAATACATTAAATTTAACATTTTTCCTTAACAAACCTCCATAATAAATGATTAAAAACCAGAAATTTCCTTAAAATATATTAAAAAAACCATTAATTCATCAAAAAAACCCATAATAATTTATTTAAATCCATCAAATAAATTGAATTTAACATTTTTCCTTAACAACCCCCAATAATAACCGATTTAAAACCATCAAATACATTAAATAGAACATTTTTCCTTAACAACCCCCAATAATAAACGATTTTAAAACCAGAAATTTCCTTAAAATGTATTAAAAAAACCATTAATTCATCAAAAAAACCCATAATAATTGATTTAAATCCATCAAATACATTAAATTTAACATTTTTCCTTAACAAACCCCCATCATAAATGATTAAAAACCAGAAATTTCCTTAATATGTATTAAAAAAACCATTAATTCATCAAAAAAACCATAATAATTGATTTAAATCCATCAAATAAATTAAATTTAACATTTTTCCTTAACAACCCCCAATAATAAACGATTTAAAACCAGAAATTTCCTTAAAATGTATTAAAAAAACCATTAATTCATCAAAAAAACCCATAATAATTGATTTAAATCCATCAATTAAATTAAATTTAACATTTTTCCTTAACAACCCCCCATAATAAATGATTAAAAACCAGAAATTTCCTTAAAATTTATTAAAAAAACCATTAATTCATCAAAAAACCCCATAATAATTGATTTAAATCCATCAAATAAATTAAATTTAACATTTTTCCTTAACAAACCCCCAATAATAACCGATTTAAAACCATCAAATACATTAAATTTAACATTTTTCCTTAACAAACCTCTATAATAAATGATTAAAAACCAGAAATTTCCTTAAAATATATTAAAAAAACCTTTAATTCATCAAAAAACTTCATAATAATTGATTAATATCCATCAAGTAAATTAAATTTAACATTTTTCCTTAACAACCCCCAATAATAACCGATTTAAAACCATCAAATACATTAAATTTAACATTTTTCCTTAACAACCCCCCATAATAAATGATTAAAAACCAGAAATTTCCTTAAAATTTATTAAAAAAACCATTAATTCATCAAAAAAACCCCATAATAATTGATTTAAATCCATCAAATAAATTAAATTTAACATTTTTCCTTAACAACCCCCAATAATAAACGATTTAAAACCAGAAATTTCCTTAAAATGTATTAAAAAAACCATTAATTCATCAAAAAAACCCATAATAATTGATTTAAATCCATCAATTAAAATAAAATTTAACATTTTTCCTTAACAACCCCCCATAATAAATGATTAAAAACCAGAAATTTCCTTAAAATTTATTAAAAAAACCATTAATTCATCAAAAAACCCCATAATAATTGATTTAAATCCATCAAATAAATTAAATTTAACATTTTTCCTTAACAAAACCCCATAATAAATTATTAAAAACCAGAAATTTCCTTAAAATGTATAAAAAAAAACCATTAATTCATCAAAAAACCCCATAATAATTGATTTAAATCCATCAAATAAATTAAATTTAACATTTTTCCTTAACAACCCCCACAATAAATGATTAAAAACCAGAAATTTCCTTAAAATGTATTAAAAAAACCATTAATTCATCAAAAAACCCCCATAATAATTGATTTAAATCCATCAAATAAATTAAATTTAACATTTTTCCTTAACAACCCCCAATAATAACCGATTTAAAACCATCAAATACATTAAATTTAACATTTTTCCTTAACAAACCTCCATAATAAATGATTAAAAACCAGAAATTTCCTTAAAATATATTAAAAAAACCTTTAATTCATCAAAAAACTTCATAATAATTGATTAATATCCATCAAGTAAATTAAATTTAACATTTTTCCTTAACAACCCCCAATAATAACCGATTTAAAACCATCAAATACATTAAATTTAACATTTTTCCTTAACAACCCCCAATAATAAACGATTTAAAACCAGAAATTTCCTTAAAATGTATTAAAAAAACCATTAATTCATCAAAAAAACCCATAATAATTGATTTAAATCCATCAATTAAATTAAATTTAACATTTTTCCTTAACAACCCCCCATAATAAATTATTAAAACCAGAAATTTCCTTAAAATGTATTAAAAAAACCATTAATTCATCAAAAAAACCCATAATAATTGATTTAAATCCATCAAATAAATTAAATTTAACATTTTTCCTTAACAACCCCCAATAATAAACGATTTAAAACCAGAAATTTCCTTAAAATGTATTAAAAAAACCATTAATTCATCAAAAAACCCCATAATAATTGATTTAAATCCATCAAATAAATTAAATTTAACATTTTTTCCTTAACAAACCCCCATAATAAATTATTAAAAACCAGAAATTTCCTTAAAATGTATTAAAAAAACCATTAATTCATCAAAAAACCCCATAATAACCGATTTAAAACCATCAAATACATTAAATTTAACATTTTTCCTTAACAACCCCCAATAATAACCGATTTAAAACCATCAAATACATTAAATTTAAAATTTTTCCTTAACAACCCCCAATAATAAACGATTTAAAACCAGAAATTTCCTTAAAATGTATTAAAAAAACCATTAATTCATCAAAAAAACCCATAATAATTGATTTAAATCCATCAAATAAATTAAATTTAACATTTTTCCTTATCAAACCCCCATAATAAATTATTAAAAACCAGAAATTTCCTTAAAATGTATTAAAAAAACCATTAATTCATCAAAAAACCCCATAATAATTGATTTAAATCCATCAAATAAATTAAATTTAACATTTTTCCTTAACAAACCCCCATAATAAATTATTAAAAACCAGAAATTTCCTTAAAATGTATTAAAAAAACCATTAATTCGTCAAAAAACCCCATAATAACCGATTTAAAACCATCAAATACATTAAATTTAACATTTTTCCTTAACAACCCCCAATAATAACCGATTTAAAACCATCAAATACATTAAATTTAAAATTTTTCCTTAACAACCCCCAATAATAAACGATTTAAAACCTGAAATTTCCTTAAAATGTATTAAAAAAACCATTAATTCATCAAAAAAACCCATAATAATTGATTTAAATCCATCAAATAAATTAAATTTAACATTTTTCCTTATCAAACCCCCATAATAAATTATTAAAAACCAGAAATTTCCTTAAAATGTATTAAAAAAACCATTAATTCATCAAAAAACCCCATAATAATTGATTTAAATCCATCAAATAAAATTAATTTAACATTTTTCCTTAACAACCCCCCAATAATAAAGATTTAAAACCATCAAATACATTAAATTTAACATTTTTCCTTAACAAACCCCCATCATAAATGATTAAAAACAAGAAATTTCCTTAAAATGTATTAAAAAAACCATTAATTCATCAAAAAACCCCATAATAATTGATTTAAATCCATCAAATAAATTAAATTTAACATTTTTCCTTAACAACCCCCAATAATAAAGATTTAAAACCATCAAATACATTAAATTTAACATTTTTCCTTAACAAACCCCCATCATAAATGATTAAAAACCAGAAATTTCCTTAATATGTATTAAAAAAACCATTAATTCATCAAAAAACCCCATAATAATTGATTTAAATCCATCAAATAAATTAAATTTAACATTTTTCCTTAACAACCCCTAATAATAACCGATTTAAAACCATCAAATACATTAAATTTAACATTTTTCCTTAACAACCCCCAATAATAACCGATTTAAAACCATCAAATACATTAAATTTAACATTTTTCCTTAACAACCCCCAATAATAAACGATTTAAAACCAGAAATTTCCTTAAAATGTATTAAAAAAACCATTAATTCATCAAAAAAACCATAATAATTGATTTAAATCCATCAATTAAATTAAATTTAACATTTTTCCTTAACAACCCCCCATAATAAATGATTAAAAACCAGAAATTTCCTTAAAATTTATTAAAAAAACCATTAATTCATCAAAAAAACCCCATAATAATTGATTTAAATCCATCAAATAAATTAAATTTAACATTTTTCCTTAACAAACCCCCATAATAAATTATTAAAAACCAGAAATTTCCTTAAAATGTATTAAAAAAACCATTAATTCGTCAAAAAACCCCATAATAACCGATTTAAAACCATCAAATACATTAAATTTAACATTTTTCCTTAACAACCCCCAATAATAACCGATTTAAAACCATCAAATACATTAAATTTAAAATTTTTCCTTAACAACCCCTAATAATAAACGATTTAAAACCAGAAATTTCCTTAAAATGTATTAAAAAAAACCATTAATTCATCAAAAAAACCCATAATAATTGATTTAAATCCATCAAATAAATAAAATTTAACATTTTTCCTTATCAAACCCCCATAATAAATTATTAAAAACCAGAAATTTCCTTAAAATGTATTAAAAAAACCATTAATTCATCAAAAAACCCCATAATAATTGATTTAAATCCATCAAATAAATTAAATTTAACATTTTTCCTTAACAAACCCCCATAATAAATTATTAAAAACCAGAAATTTCCTTAAAATGTATTAAAAAAACCATTAATTCGTCAAAAAACCCCATAATAACCGATTTAAAACCATCAAATACATTAAATTTAACATTTTTCCTTAACAACCCCCAATAATAAACGATTTAAAACCATCAAATACATTAAATTTAAAATTTTTCCTTAACAACCCCCAATAATAAACGATTTAAAACCAGAAATTTCCTTAAAATGTATTAAAAAAAACCATTAATTCATCAAAAAAACCCATAATAATTGATTTAAATCCATCAAATAAATTAAATTTAACATTTTTCCTTATCAAACCCCCATAATAAATTATTAAAAACCAGAAATTCCTTAAAATGTATTAAAAAAACCATTAATTCATCAAAAAACCCCATAATAATTGATTTAAATCCATCAAATAAAATTAATTTAACATTTTTCCTTAACAACCCCCAATAATAAAGATTTAAAACCATCAAATACATTAAATTTAACATTTTTCCTTAACAAACCCCCATCATAAATGATTAAAAACAAGAAATTTCCTTAAAATGTATTAAAAAAACCATTAATTCATCAAAAAACCCCATAATAATTGATTTAAATCCATCAAATAAATTAAATTTAACATTTTTCCTTAACAACCCCCAATAATAAAGATTTAAAACCATCAAATACATTAAATTTAACATTTTTCCTTAACAAACCCCCATCATAAATGATTAAAAACCAGAAATTTCCTTAATATGTATTAAAAAAACCATTAATTCATCAAAAAACCCCATAATAATTGATTTAAATCCATCAAATAAATTAAATTTAACATTTTTCCTTAACAACCCCTAATAATAACCGATTTAAAACCATCAAATACATTAATTTAACATTTTTCCTTAACAACCCCCAATAATAACCGATTTAAAACCATCAAATACATTAAATTTAACATTTTTCCTTAACAACCCCCAATAATAAACGATTTAAAACCAGAAATTTCCTTAAAATGTATTAAAAAAACCATTAATTCATCAAAAAAACCCATAATAATTGATTTAAATCCATCAATTAAATTAAATTTAACATTTTTCCTTAACAACCCCCCATAATAAATGATTAAAAACCAGAAATTTCCTTAAAATTTATTAAAAAAACCATTAATTCATCAAAAAACCCCATAATAATTGATTTAAATCCATCAAATAAATTAAATTTAACATTTTTCCTTAACAAACCCCCATAATAAATTATTAAAAACCAGAAATTTCCTTAAAATGTATTAAAAAAAACCATTAATTCGTCAAAAAACCCCATAATAACCGATTTAAAACCATCAAATACATTAAATTTAACATTTTTCCTTAACAACCCCCAATAATAACCGATTTAAAACCATCAAATACATTAAATTTAAAATTTTTCCTTAACAACCCCCAATAATAAACGATTTAAAACCAGAAATTTCCTTAAAATGTATTAAAAAAACCATTAATTCATCAAAAAAACCCATAATAATTGATTTAAATCCATCAAATAAATTAAATTTAACATTTTTCCTTATCAAACCCCCATAATAAATTATTAAAAACCAGAAATTTCCTTAAAATGTATTAAAAAAACCATTAATTCATCAAAAAACCCCATAATAATTGATTTAAATCCATCAAATAAATTAAATTTAACATTTTTCCTTAACAAACCCCCATAATAAATTATTAAAAACCAGAAATTTCCTTAAAATGTATTAAAAAAACCATTAATTCGTCAAAAAAACCCCATAATAACCGATTTAAAACCATCAAATACATTAAATTTAACATTTTTTCCTTAACAACCCCCAATAATAACCGATTTAAAACCATCAAATACATTAAATTTAAAATTTTTCCTTAACAACCCCCAATAATAAACGATTTAAAACCAGAAATTTCCTTAAAATGTATTAAAAAAAACCATTAATTCATCAAAAAAACCATAATAATTGATTTAAATCCATCAAATAAATTAAATTTAACATTTTTCCTTATCAAACCCCCATAATAAATTATTAAAAACCAGAAATTTCCTTAAAATGTATTAAAAAAACCATTAATTCATCAAAAAACCCCATAATAATTGATTTAAATCCATCAAATAAAATTAATTTAACATTTTTCCTTAACAACCCCCAATAATAAAGATTTAAAACCATCAAATACATTAAATTTAACATTTTTCCTTAACAAACCCCCATCATAAATGATTAAAAACAAGAAATTTCCTTAATATGTATTAAAAAAACCATTAATTCATCAAAAAACCCCATAATAATTGATTTAAATCCATCAAATAAATTAAACTTAACATTTTTCCTTAACAACCCCTAATAATAACCGATTTAAAACCATCAAATACATTAAATTTAACATTTTTCCTTAACAACCCCCAATAATAACCGATTTAAAACCATCAAATACATTAAATTTAACATTTTTCCTTAACAAACCCCCATAATAAATGATTAAAAACCAGAAATTTCCTTAAAATGTATTAAAAAAACCATTAATTCATCAAAAAACCCCATAATAATTGATTTAAATCCATCAAATAAATTAAATTTAACATTTTTCCTTAACAACCCCCAAAAATAAAGATTTAAAACCATCAAATACATTAAATTTAACATTTTTCCTTAACAAACCCCCATCATAAATGATTAAAAACCAGAAATTTCCTTAATATGTATTAAAAAAACCATTAATTCATCAAAAAACCCCATAATAATTGATTTAAATCCATCAAATAAATTAAATTTAACATTTTTCCTTAACAACCCCTAATAATAACCGATTTAAAACCATCAAATACATTAAATTTAACATTTTTCCTTAACAACCCCCAATAATAACCGATTTAAAACCATCAAATACATTAAATTTAAAATTTTTCCTTAACAACCCCTAATAATAAACGATTTAAAACCAGAAATTTCCTTAAAATGTATTAAAAAAACCATTAATTCATCAAAAAAACCCATAATAATTGATTTAACTCCATCAATTAAATTAAATTTAACATTTTTCCTTAACAAACCCCCATAATAAATTATTAAAAACCAGAAATTTCCTTAAAATGTATAAAAAAAACCATTAATTCATCAAAAAACCCCATAATAATTGATTTATATCCATCAAATAAATTAAATTTAACATTTTTCCTTAAAAACCCCCAATAATAACCGATTTAAAACCATCAAATACATTAAATTTAACATTTTTCCTTAACAAACCTCCATAATAACCGATTTAAAACCATCAAATACATTAAATTTAAAATTTTTCCTTAACAACCCCCAATAATAAACGATTTAAAACAGAAATTTCCTTAAAATGTATTAAAAAAACCATTAATTCATCAAAAAAACCCATAATAATTGATTTAAATCCATCAAATAAATTAAATTTAACATTTTTCCTTATCAAACCCCCATAATAAATTATTAAAAACCAGAAATTTCCTTAAAATGTATTAAAAAAACCATTAATTCATCAAAAAACCCCATAATAATTGATTTAAATCATCAAATAAAATTAATTTAACATTTTTCCTTAACAACCCCCAATAATAAAGATTTAAAACCATCAAATACATTAAATTTAACATTTTTCCTTAACAAACCCCCATCATAAATGATTAAAAACAAGAAATTTCCTTAAAATGTATTAAAAAAACCATTAATTCATCAAAAAACCCCATAATAATTGATTTAAATCCATCAAATAAATTAAATTTAACATTTTTCCTTAACAACCCCCAATAATAAAGATTTAAAACCATCAAATACATTAAATTTAACATTTTTCCTTAACAAACCCCCATCATAAATGATTAAAAACCAGAAATTTCCTTAATATGTATTAAAAAAACCATTAATTCATCAAAAAACCCCATAATAATTGATTTAAATCCATCAAATAAATTAAATTTAACATTTTTCCTTAACAACCCCTAATAATAACCGATTTAAAACCATCAAATACATTAAATTTAACATTTTTCCTTAACAACCCCCAATAATAACCGATTTAAAACCATCAAATACATTAAATTTAACATTTTTCCTTAACAACCCCCAATAATAAACGATTTAAAACCAGAAATTTCCTTAAAATGTATTAAAAAAACCATTAATTCATCAAAAAAACCCATAATAATTGATTTAAATCCATCAATTAAATTAAATTTAACATTTTTCCTTAACAACCCCCCATAATAAATGATTAAAAACCAGAAATTTCCTTAAAATTTATTAAAAAAACCATTAATTCATCAAAAAACCCCATAATAATTGATTTAAATCCATCAAATAAATTAAATTTAACATTTTTCCTTAACAAACCCCCATAATAAATTATTAAAAACCAGAAATTTCCTTAAAATGTATTAAAAAAACCATTAATTCGTCAAAAAACCCCATAATAACCGATTTAAAACCATCAAATACATTAAATTTAACATTTTTCCTTAACAACCCCCAATAATAACCGATTTAAAACCATCAAATACATTAAATTTAAAATTTTTCCTTAACAACCCCCAATAATAAACGATTTAAAACCAGAAATTTCCTTAAAATGTATTAAAAAAACCATTAATTCATCAAAAAAACCCATAATAATTGATTTAAATCCATCAAATAAATTAAATTTAACATTTTTCCTTATCAAACCCCCATAATAAATTATTAAAAACCAGAAATTTCCTTAAAATGTATTAAAAAAACCATTAATTCATCAAAAAACCCCATAATAATTGATTTAAATCCATCAAATAAATTAAATTTAACATTTTTCCTTAACAAACCCCCATAATAAATTATTAAAAACCAGAAATTTCCTTAAAATGTATTAAAAAAACCATTAATTCGTCAAAAAACCCCATAATAACCGATTTAAAACCATCAAATACATTAAATTTAACATTTTTCCTTAACAACCCCCAATAATAACCGATTTAAAACCATCAAATACATTAAATTTAAAATTTTTCCTTAACAACCCCCAATAATAAACGATTTAAAACCAGAAATTTCCTTAAAATGTATTAAAAAAACCATTAATTCATCAAAAAAACCCATAATAATTGATTTAAATCCATCAAATAAATTAAATTTAACATTTTTCCTTATCAAACCCCCATAATAAATTATTAAAAACCAGAAATTTCCTTAAAATGTATTAAAAAAACCATTAATTCATCAAAAAAACCCATAATAATTGATTTAAATCCATCAAATAAAATTAATTTAACATTTTTCCTTAACAACCCCCAATAATAAAGATTTAAAACCATCAAATACATTAAATTTAACATTTTTCCTTAACAAACCCCCATCATAAATGATTAAAAACAAGAAATTTCCTTAATATGTATTAAAAAAACCATTAATTCATCAAAAAACCCCATAATAATTGATTTAAATCCATCAAATAAATTAAACTTAACATTTTTCCTTAACAACCCCTAATAATAACCGATTTAAAACCATCAAATACATTAAATTTAACATTTTTCCTTAACAACCCCCAATAATAACCGATTTAAAACCATCAAATACATTAAATTTAACATTTTTCCTTAACAAACCCCCATAATAAATGATTAAAAACCAGAAATTTCCTTAAAATGTATTAAAAAAACCATTAATTCATCAAAAAACCCCATAATAATTGATTTAAATCCATCAAATAAATTAAATTTAACATTTTTCCTTAACAACCCCCAAAAATAAAGATTTAAAACCATCAAATACATTAAATTTAACATTTTTCCTTAACAAACCCCCATCATAAATGATTAAAAACCAGAAATTTCCTTAATATGTATTAAAAAAACCATTAATTCATCAAAAAACCCCATAATAATTGATTTAAATCCATCAAATAAATTAAATTTAACATTTTTCCTTAACAACCCCTAATAATAACCGATTTAAAACCATCAAATACATTAAATTTAACATTTTTCCTTAACAACCCCCAATAATAACCGATTTAAAACCATCAAATACATTAAATTTAAAATTTTTCCTTAACAACCCCTAATAATAAACGATTTAAAACCAGAAATTTCCTTAAAATGTATTAAAAAAACCATTAATTCATCAAAAAAACCCATAATAATTGATTTAACTCCATCAATTAAATTAAATTTAACATTTTTCCTTAACAAACCCCCATAATAAATTATTAAAAACCAGAAATTTCCTTAAAATGTATAAAAAAAACCATTAATTCATCAAAAAACCCCATAATAATTGATTTATATCCATCAAATAAATTAAATTTAACATTTTTCCTTAAAAACCCCCAATAATAACCGATTTAAAACCATCAAATACATTAAATTTAACATTTTTCCTTAACAAACCTCCATAATAAATGATTAAAAACCAGAAATTTCCTTAAAATATATTAAAAAAACCTTTAATTCATCAAAAAACTTCATAATAATTGATTAATATCCATCAAGTAAATTAAATTTAACATTTTTCCTTAACAACCCCCAATAATAACCGATTTAAAACCATCAAATACATTAAATTTAACATTTTTCCTTAACAACCCCCCATAATAAATGATTAAAAACCAGAAATTTCCTTAAAATTTATTAAAAAAACCATTAATTCATCAAAAAACCCCATAATAATTGATTTAAATCCATCAAATAAATTAAATTTAACATTTTTCCTTAACAACCCCCAATAATAAACGATTTAAAACCAGAAATTTCCTTAAAATGTATTAAAAAAACCATTAATTCATCAAAAAAAACCCATAATAATTGATTTAAATCCATCAATTAAATTAAATTTAACATTTTTCCTTAACAACCCCCCATAATAAATGATTAAAAACCAGAAATTTCCTTAAAATTTATTAAAAAAACCATTAATTCATCAAAAAACCCCATAATAATTGATTTAAATCCATCAAATAAATTAAATTTAACATTTTTCCTTAACAAAACCCCATAATAAATTATTAAAAACCAGAAATTTCCTTAAAATGTATAAAATGTATAAAAAAAACCATTAATTCATCAAAAAAACCCCATAATAATTGATTTAAATCCATCAAATAAATTAAATTTAACATTTTTCCTTAACAACCCCCACAATAAATGATTAAAAACCAGAAATTTCCTTAAAATTATTCAAAAAAACCATTAATTCATCAAAAAAACCCCATAATAATTGATTTAAATCCATCAAATAAATTAAATTTAACATTTTTCCTTAACAACCCCAAATAATAAACGATTTAAAACCAGAAATTTCCTTAAAATGTATTAAAAAAACCATTAATTCATCAAAAAAAACCATAATAATTGATTTAAATCCATCAATTAAATTAAATTTAACATTTTTCCTTAACAACCCCCCATAATAAATGATTAAAAACCAGAAATTTCCTTAAAATATATTAAAAAAACCTTTAATTCATCAAAAAACTTCATAATAATTGATTAATATCCATCAAATAAATTAAATTTAACATTTTTCCTTAACAACCCCCAATAATAACCGATTTAAAAACCATCAAATACATTAAATTTAACATTTTTCCTTAACAAACCTCCATAATAAATGATTAAAAACCAGAAATTTCCTTAAAATTTATTAAAAAAACCTTTAATTCATCAAAAAACTTCATAATAATTGATTAATATCCATCAAGTAAATTAAATTTAACATTTTTCTTAACAACCCCCAATAATAACCGATTTAAAACCATCAAAATACATTAAATTTAACATTTTTCCTTAACAACCCCCAATAATAAATTATTAAAACCAGAAATTTCCTTAAAATGTATTAAAAAAACCATTAATTCATCAAAAAAACCCATAATAATTAATTTAAATCCATCAAATAAATTAAATTTAACATTTTTCCTTAACAACCCCCAATAATAAACGATTTAAAACCAGAAATTTCCTTAAAATGTATTAAAAAAACCATTAATTCATCAAAAAAAACCCCATAATAATTGATTTAAATCCATCAAATAAATTAAATTTAACATTTTTCCTTAACAACCCCCATAATAAATGATTAAAAACCAGAAATTTCCTTAAAATGTATTAAAAAAACCATTAATTCATCAAAAAACCCCATAATAATTGATTTAAATCCATCAAATAAATTAAATTTAACATTTTTCCTTAACAACCCCTAATAATAACCGATTTAAACCATCAAATACATTTAAATTTAAAATTTTTCCTTAACAACCCCCAATAATAAACGATTTAAAACCAGAAATTTCCTTAAAATGTATTAAAAAAAACCATTAATTCATCAAAAAACCCATAATAATTGATTTAAATCCATCAAATAAATTAAATTTAACATTTTTCCTTATCAAACCCCCATAATAAATTATTAAAAACCAGAAATTTCCTTAAAATGTATTAAAAAAACCATTAATTCATCAAAAAACCCCATAATAATTGATTTAAATCCATCAAATAAAATTAATTTAACATTTTTCCTTAACAACCCCCAATAATAAAGATTTAAAACCATCAAATACATTAAATTTAACATTTTTCCTTAACAAACCCCCATCATAAATGATTAAAAACAAGAAATTTCCTTAATATGTATTAAAAAAACCATTAATTCATCAAAAAACCCCATAATAATTGATTAAAATCCATCAAATAAATTAAACTTAACATTTTTCCTTAACAACCCCTAATAATAACCGATTTAAAACCATCAAATACATTAAATTTAACATTTTTCCTTAACAACCCCCAATAATAACCGATTTAAAACCAGAAATTTCCTTAAAATGTATTAAAAAAACCATTAATTCATCAAAAAAACCCATAATAATTGATTTAAATCCATCAATTAAATTAAATTTAACATTTTTCCTTAACAACCCCCCATAATAAATGATTAAAAACCAGAAATTTCCTTAAAATATATTAAAAAAACCTTTAATTCATCAAAAAACTTCATAATAATTGATTAATATCCATCAAATAAATTAAATTTAACATTTTTCCTTAACAACCCCCAATAATAACCGATTTAAAACCATCAAATACATTAAATTTAACATTTTTCCTTAACAAACCTCCATAATAAATGATTAAAAACCAGAAATTTCCTTAAAATTTATTAAAAAAACCTTTAATTCATCAAAAAACTTCATAATAATTGATTAATATCCATCAAGTAAATTAAATTTAACATTTTTCCTTAACAACCCCCAATAATAACCGATTTAAAACCATCAAATACATTAAATTTAACATTTTTCCTTAACAACCCCCAATAATAAATTATTAAAACCAGAAATTTCCTTAAAATGTATTAAAAAAACCATTAATTCATCAAAAAAACCCATAATAATTAATTTAAATCCATCAAATAAATTAAATTTAACATTTTTCCTTAACAACCCCCAATAATAAACGATTTAAAACCAGAAAATTTCCTTAAAATGTATTAAAAAAACCATTAATTCATCAAAAAAACCCCATAATAATTGATTTAAATCCATCAAATAAATTAAATTTAACATTTTTCCTTAACAACCCCCATAATAAATGATTAAAAACCAGAAATTTCCTTAAAATGTATTAAAAAAACCATTAATTCATCAAAAAACCCCATAATAATTGATTTAAATCCATCAAATAAATTAAATTTAACATTTTTCCTTAACAACCCCTAATAATAACCGATTTAAAACCATCAAATACATTAAATTTAACATTTTTCCTTAACAACCCCCAATAATAACCGATTTAAAACCATCAAATACATTAAATTTAACATTTTACCTTAACAACCCCCAATAATAAACGATTTAAAACCAGAAATTTCCTTAAAATGTATTAAAAAAACCATTAATTCATCAAAAAAACCCATAATAATTGATTTAAATCCATCAATTAAATTAAATTTAACATTTTTCCTTAACAACCCCCCATAATAAATGATTAAAAACCAGAAATTTCCTTAAAATTTATTAAAAAAACCATTAATTCATCAAAAAACCCCATAATAATTGATTTAAATCCATCAAATAAATTAAATTTAACATTTTTCCTTAACAAAACCCCATAATAAATTATTAAAAACCAGAAATTTCCTTAAAATGTATAAAAAAAACCATTAATTCATCAAAAAACCCCATAATAATTGATTTAAATCCATCAAATAAATTAAATTTAACATTTTTCCTTAACAACCCCCACAATAAATGATTAAAAACCAGAAATTTCCTTAAAATTATTCAAAAAACCATTAATTCATCAAAAAACCCCATAATAATTGATTTAAATCCATCAAATAAATTAAATTTAACATTTTTCCTTAACAACCCCCAATAATAAACGATTTAAAACCAGAAATTTCCTTAAAATGTATTAAAAAAACCATTAATTCATCAAAAAAAACCCATAATAATTGATTTAAATCCATCAATTAAATTAAATTTAACATTTTTCCTTAACAACCCCCCATAATAAATGATTAAAAACCAGAAATTTCCTTAAAATATATTAAAAAAACCTTTAATTCATCAAAAAACTTCATAATAATTGATTAATATCCATCAAATAAATTAAATTTAACATTTTTCCTTAACAACCCCCAATAATAACCGATTTAAAACCATCAAATACATTAAATTTAACATTTTTCCTTAACAAACCTCCATAATAAATGATTAAAAACCAGAAATTTCCTTAAAATTTATTAAAAAAACCTTTAATTCATCAAAAAACTTCATAATAATTGATTAATATCCATCAAGTAAATTAAATTTAACATTTTTCCTTAACAACCCCCAATAATAACCGATTTAAAACCATCAAATACATTAAATTTAACATTTTTCCTTAACAACCCCCAATAATAAATTATTAAAACCAGAAATTTCCTTAAAATGTATTAAAAAAACCATTAATTCATCAAAAAAACCCATAATAATTAATTTAAATCCATCAAATAAATTAAATTTAACATTTTTCCTTAACAACCCCCAATAATAAACGATTTAAAACCAGAAATTTCCTTAAAATGTATTAAAAAAACCATTAATTCATCAAAAAAACCCCATAATAATTGATTTAAATCCATCAAATAAATTAAATTTAACATTTTTCCTTAACAACCCCCATAATAAATGATTAAAAACCAGAAATTTCCTTAAAATGTATTAAAAAAACCATTAATTCATCAAAAAACCCCATAATAATTGATTTAAATCCATCAAATAAATTAAATTTAACATTTTTCCTTAACAACCCCTAATAATAACCGATTTAAAACCATCAAATACATTAAATTTAACATTTTTCCTTAACAACCCCCAATAATAACCGATTTAAAACCATCAAATACATTAAATTTAACATTTTACCTTAACAACCCCCAATAATAAACGATTTAAAACCAGAAATTTCCTTAAAATGTATTAAAAAAACCATTAATTCATCAAAAAAACCCATAATAATTGATTTAAATCCATCAAATACATTAAATTTAACATTTTTCCTTAACAAACCCCCATAATAAATGATTAAAAACCAGAAATTTCCTTAAAATGCATTAAAAAAACCATTAATTCATCAAAAAACCCCATAATAATTGATTTAAATCCATCAAATAAATTAAATTTAACATTTTTCCTTAACAACCCCCAAAAATAAAGATTTAAAACCATCAAATACATTAAATTTAACATTTTTCCTTAACAAACCCCCATCATAAATGATTAAAAACCAGAAATTTCCTTAATATGTATTAAAAAAACCATTAATTCATCAAAAAACCCCATAATAATTGATTTAAATCCATCAAATAAATTAAATTTAACATTTTTCCTTAACAACCCCTAATAATAACCGATTTAAAACCATCAAATACATTAAATTTAACATTTTTCCTTAACAACCCCCAATAATAACCGATTTAAAACCATCAAATACATTAAATTTAAAATTTTTCCTTAACAACCCCTAATAATAAACGATTTAAAACCAGAAATTTCCTTAAAATGTATTAAAAAAACCATTAATTCATCAAAAAAACCCATAATAATTGATTTAACTCCATCAATTAAATTAAATTTAACATTTTTCCTTAACAAACCCCCATAATAAATTATTAAAAACCAGAAATTTCCTTAAAATGTATAAAAAAAACCATTAATTCATCAAAAAACCCCATAATAATTGATTTATATCCATCAAATAAATTAAATTTAACATTTTTCCTTAAAAACCCCCAATAATAACCGATTTAAAACCATCAAATACATTAAATTTAACATTTTTCCTTAACAAACCTCCATAATAAATGATTAAAAACCAGAAATTTCCTTAAAATATATTAAAAAAACCTTTAATTCATCAAAAAACTTCATAATAATTGATTAATATCCATCAAGTAAATTAAATTTAACATTTTTCCTTAACAACCCCCAATAATAACCGATTTAAAACCATCAAATACATTAAATTTAACATTTTTCCTTAACAACCCCCCATAATAAATGATTAAAAACCAGAAATTTCCTTAAAATTTATTAAAAAAACCATTAATTCATCAAAAAACCCCATAATAATTGATTTAAATCCATCAAATAAATTAAATTTAACATTTTTCCTTAACAACCCCCAATAATAAACGATTTAAAACCAGAAATTTCCTTAAAATGTATTAAAAAAACCATTAATTCATCAAAAAAACCCATAATAATTGATTTAAATCCATCAATTAAATTAAATTTAACATTTTTCCTTAACAACCCCCCATAATAAATGATTAAAAACCAGAAATTTCCTTAAAATTTATTAAAAAAACCATTAATTCATCAAAAAACCCCATAATAATTGATTTAAATCCATCAAATAAATTAAATTTAACATTTTTCCTTAACAAAACCCCATAATAAATTATTAAAAACCAGAAATTTCCTTAAAATGTATAAAAAAAACCATTAATTCATCAAAAAACCCCATAATAATTGATTTAAATCCATCAAATAAATTAAATTTAACATTTTTCCTTAACAACCCCCACAATAAATGATTAAAAACCAGAAATTTCCTTAAAATTATTCAAAAAACCATTAATTCATCAAAAAACCCCATAATAATTGATTTAAATCCATCAAATAAATTAAATTTAACATTTTTCCTTAACAACCCCCAATAATAAACGATTTAAAACCAGAAATTTCCTTAAAATGTATTAAAAAAACCATTAATTCATCAAAAAAACCCATAATAATTGATTTAAATCCATCAATTAAATTAAATTTAACATTTTTCCTTAACAACCCCCACAATAAATGATTAAAAACCAGAAATTTCCTTAAAATTATTCAAAAAAACCATTAATTCATCAAAAAACCCCATAATAATTGATTTAAATCCATCAAATAAATTAAATTTAACATTTTTCCTTAACAACCCCCAATAATAAACGATTTAAAACCAGAAATTTCCTTAAAATGTATTAAAAAAACCATTAATTCATCAAAAAAACCCATAATAATTGATTTAAATCCATCAATTAAATTAAATTTAACATTTTTCCTTAACAACCCCCCATAATAAATGATTAAAAACCAGAAATTTCCTTAAAATATATTAAAAAAACCTTTAATTCATCAAAAAACTTCATAATAATTGATTAATATCCATCAAATAAATTAAATTTAACATTTTTCCTTAACAACCCCCAATAATAACCGATTTAAAACCATCAAATACATTAAATTTAACATTTTTCCTTAACAAACCTCCATAATAAATGATTAAAAACCAGAAATTTCCTTAAAATTTATTAAAAAAACCTTTAATTCATCAAAAAACTTCATAATAATTGATTAATATCCATCAAGTAAATTAAATTTAACATTTTTCCTTAACAACCCCCAATAATAACCGATTTAAAACCATCAAATACATTAAATTTAACATTTTTCCTTAACAACCCCCAATAATAAATTATTAAAACCAGAAATTTCCTTAAAATGTATTAAAAAAACCATTAATTCATCAAAAAAACCCATAATAATTAATTTAAATCCATCAAATAAATTAAATTTAACATTTTTCCTTAACAACCCCCAATAATAAACGATTTAAAACCAGAAATTTCCTTAAAATGTATTAAAAAAACCATTAATTCATCAAAAAACCCCATAATAATTGATTTAAATCCATCAAATAAATTAAATTTAACATTTTTCCTTAACAACCCCCATAATAAATGATTAAAAACCAGAAATTTCCTTAAAATGTATTAAAAAAACCATTAATTCATCAAAAAACCCCATAATAATTGATTTAAATCCATCAAATAAATTAAATTTAACATTTTTCCTTAACAACCCCTAATAATAACCGATTTAAAACCATCAAATACATTAAATTTAACATTTTTCCTTAACAACCCCCAATAATAACCGATTTAAAACCATCAAATACATTAAATTTAACATTTTACCTTAACAACCCCCAATAATAAACGATTTAAAACCAGAAATTTCCTTAAAATGTATTAAAAAAACCATTAATTCATCAAAAAAACCCATAATAATTGATTTAAATCCATCAAATACATTAAATTTAACATTTTTCCTTAACAAACCCCCATAATAAATGATTAAAAACCAGAAATTTCCTTAAAATGCATTAAAAAAACCATTAATTCATCAAAAAACCCCATAATAATTGATTTAAATCCATCAAATAAATTAAATTTAACATTTTTCCTTAACAACCCCCAAAAATAAAGATTTAAAACCATCAAATACATTAAATTTAACATTTTTCCTTAACAAACCCCCATCATAAATGATTAAAAACCAGAAATTTCCTTAATATGTATTAAAAAAACCATTAATTCATCAAAAAACCCCATAATAATTGATTTAAATCCATCAAATAAATTAAATTTAACATTTTTCCTTAACAACCCCTAATAATAACCGATTTAAAACCATCAAATACATTAAATTTAACATTTTTCCTTAACAACCCCCAATAATAACCGATTTAAAACCATCAAATACATTAAATTTAAAATTTTTCCTTAACAACCCCTAATAATAAACGATTTAAAACCAGAAATTTCCTTAAAATGTATTAAAAAAACCATTAATTCATCAAAAAAACCCATAATAATTGATTTAACTCCATCAATTAAATTAAATTTAACATTTTTCCTTAACAAACCCCCATAATAAATTATTAAAAACCAGAAATTTCCTTAAAATGTATAAAAAAAACCATTAATTCATCAAAAAACCCCATAATAATTGATTTATATCCATCAAATAAATTAAATTTAACATTTTTCCTTAAAAACCCCCAATAATAACCGATTTAAAACCATCAAATACATTAAATTTAACATTTTTCCTTAACAAACCTCCATAATAAATGATTAAAAACCAGAAATTTCCTTAAAATATATTAAAAAAACCTTTAATTCATCAAAAAACTTCATAATAATTGATTAATATCCATCAAGTAAATTAAATTTAACATTTTTCCTTAACAACCCCCAATAATAACCGATTTAAAACCATCAAATACATTAAATTTAACATTTTTCCTTAACAACCCCCCATAATAAATGATTAAAAACCAGAAATTTCCTTAAAATTTATTAAAAAAACCATTAATTCATCAAAAAACCCCATAATAATTGATTTAAATCCATCAAATAAATTAAATTTAACATTTTTCCTTAACAACCCCCAATAATAAACGATTTAAAACCAGAAATTTCCTTAAAATGTATTAAAAAAACCATTAATTCATCAAAAAAACCCATAATAATTGATTTAAATCCATCAATTAAATTAAATTTAACATTTTTCCTTAACAACCCCCCATAATAAATGATTAAAAACCAGAAATTTCCTTAAAATTTATTAAAAAAACCATTAATTCATCAAAAAACCCCATAATAATTGATTTAAATCCATCAAATAAATTAAATTTAACATTTTTCCTTAACAAAACCCCATAATAAATTATTAAAAACCAGAAATTTCCTTAAAATGTATAAAAAAAACCATTAATTCATCAAAAAACCCCATAATAATTGATTTAAATCCATCAAATAAATTAAATTTAACATTTTTCCTTAACAACCCCCACAATAAATGATTAAAAACCAGAAATTTCCTTAAAATTATTCAAAAAACCATTAATTCATCAAAAAACCCCATAATAATTGATTTAAATCCATCAAATAAATTAAATTTAACATTTTTCCTTAACAACCCCCAATAATAAACGATTTAAAACCAGAAATTTCCTTAAAATGTATTAAAAAAACCATTAATTCATCAAAAAAACCCATAATAATTGATTTAAATCCATCAATTAAATTAAATTTAACATTTTTCCTTAACAACCCCCCATAATAAATGATTAAAAACCAGAAATTTCCTTAAAATATATTAAAAAAACCTTTAATTCATCAAAAAACTTCATAATAATTGATTAATATCCATCAAATAAATTAAATTTAACATTTTTCCTTAACAACCCCCAATAATAACCGATTTAAAACCATCAAATACATTAAATTTAACATTTTTCCTTAACAAACCTCCATAATAAATGATTAAAAACCAGAAATTTCCTTAAAATTTATTAAAAAAACCTTTAATTCATCAAAAAACTTCATAATAATTGATTAATATCCATCAAGTAAATTAAATTTAACATTTTTCCTTAACAACCCCCAATAATAACCGATTTAAAACCATCAAATACATTAAATTTAACATTTTTCCTTAACAACCCCCAATAATAAATTATTAAAACCAGAAATTTCCTTAAAATGTATTAAAAAAACCATTAATTCATCAAAAAAACCCATAATAATTAATTTAAATCCATCAAATAAATTAAATTTAACATTTTTCCTTAACAACCCCCAATAATAAACGATTTAAAACCAGAAATTTCCTTAAAATGTATTAAAAAAACCATTAATTCATCAAAAAACCCCATAATAATTGATTTAAATCCATCAAATAAATTAAATTTAACATTTTTCCTTAACAACCCCCATAATAAATGATTAAAAACCAGAAATTTCCTTAAAATGTATTAAAAAAACCATTAATTCATCAAAAAACCCCATAATAATTGATTTAAATCCATCAAATAAATTAAATTTAACATTTTTCCTTAACAACCCCTAATAATAACCGATTTAAAACCATCAAATACATTAAATTTAACATTTTTCCTTAACAACCCCCAATAATAACCGATTTAAAACCATCAAATACATTAAATTTAACATTTTACCTTAACAACCCCCAATAATAAACGATTTAAAACCAGAAATTTCCTTAAAATGTATTAAAAAAAACCATTAATTCATCAAAAAAACCCATAATAATTGATTTAAATCCATCAATTAAATTAAATTTAACATTTTTCCTTAACAACCCCCCATAATAAATGATTAAAAACCAGAAATTTCCTTAAAATTTATTAAAAAAACCATTAATTCGTCAAAAAACCCCATAATAACCGATTTAAAACCATCAAATACATTAAATTTAACATTTTTCCTTAACAACCCCCAATAATAACCGATTTAAAACCATCAAATACATTAAATTTAAAATTTTTCCTTAACAACCCCCAATAATAAACGATTTAAAACCAGAAATTTCCTTAAAATGTATTAAAAAAACCATTAATTCATCAAAAAAACCCATAATAATTGATTTAAATCCATCAAATAAATTAAATTTAACATTTTTCCTTATCAAACCCCCATAATAAATTATTAAAAACCAGAAATTTCCTTAAAATGTATTAAAAAAACCATTAATTCATCAAAAAACCCCATAATAATTGATTTAAATCCATCAAATAAAATTAATTTAACATTTTTCCTTAACAACCCCCAATAATAAAGATTTAAAACCATCAAATACATTAAATTTAACATTTTTCCTTAACAAACCCCCATCATAAATGATTAAAAACAAGAAATTTCCTTAATATGTATTAAAAAAACCATTAATTCATCAAAAAACCCCATAATAATTGATTTAAATCCATCAAATAAATTAAACTTAACATTTTTCCTTAACAACCCCTAATAATAACCGATTTAAAACCATCAAATACATTAAATTTAACATTTTTCCTTAACAACCCCCAATAATAACCGATTTAAAACCATCAAATACATTAAATTTAACATTTTTCCTTAACAAACCCCCATAATAAATGATTAAAAACCAGAAATTTCCTTAAAATGTATTAAAAAAACCATTAATTCATCAAAAAACCCCATAATAATTGATTTAAATCCATCAAATAAATTAAATTTAACATTTTTCCTTAACAACCCCCAAAAATAAAGATTTAAAACCATCAAATACATTAAATTTAACATTTTTCCTTAACAAACCCCCATCATAAATGATTGAAAACCAGAAATTTCCTTAATATGTATTAAAAAAACCATTAATTCATCAAAAAACCCCATAATAATTGATTTAAATCCATCAAATAAATTAAATTTAACATTTTTCCTTAACAACCCCCAATAATAAAGATTTAAAACCATCAAATAAATTAAATTTAACATTTTTCCTTAACAACCCCTAATAATAACCGATTTAAAACCATCAAATACATTAAATTTAACATTTTTCCTTAACAACCCCCCATAATAAATGATTAAAAACCAGAAATTTCCTTAAAATATATTAAAAAAACCTTTAATTCATCAAAAAACTTCATAATAATTGATTAATATCCATCAAATAAATTAAATTTAACATTTTTCCTTAACAACCCCCAATAATAACCGATTTAAAACCATCAAATACATTAAATTTAACATTTTTCCTTAACAAACCTTCATAATAAATGATTAAAAACCAGAAATTTCCTTAAAATATATTAAAAAAACCTTTAATTCATCAAAAAACTTCATAATAATTGATTAATATCCATCAAGTAAATTAAATTTAACATTTTTCCTTAACAACCCCCAATAATAACCGATTTAAAACCATCAAATACATTAAATTTAACATTTTTCCTTAACAACCCCCAATAATAAACGATTTAAAACCAGAAATTTCCTTAAAATGTATTAAAAAAACCATTAATTCATCAAAAAAACCCATAATAATTGATTTAAATCCATCAATTAAATTAAATTTAACATTTTTCCTTAACAACCCCCTATAATAAATTATTAAAACCAGAAATTTCCTTAAAATGTATTAAAAAAACCATTAATTCATCAAAAAAAACCCATAATAATTGATTTAAATCCATCAAATAAATTAAATTTAACATTTTTCCTTAACAACCCCCAATAATAAACGATTTAAAACCAGAAATTTCCTTAAAATGTATTAAAAAAACCATTAATTCATCAAAAAACCCCATAATAATTGATTTAAATCCATCAAATAAATTAAATTTAACATTTTTCCTTAACAACCCCCATAATAAATGATTAAAAACCAGAAATTTCCTTAAAATGTATTAAAAAAACCATTAATTCATCAAAAAACCCCATAATAATTGATTTATATCCATCAAATAAATTAAATTTAACGTTTTTCCTTAACAACCCCCAATAAAAAACTATTTAAAACCATCAAATACATTAAATTTAACATTTTTCCTTAACAAACCCCCATAATAAATGATTAAAAACCAGAAATTTCCTTAAAATGTATTAAAAAAACCATTAATTCATCAAAAAACCCCATAATAACCGATTTAAAACCATCAAATACATTAAATTTAACATTTTTCCTTAACAACCCCCAATAATAACCGATTTAAAACCATCAAATACATTAAATTTAAAATTTTTCCTTAACAACCCCCAATAATAAACGATTTAAAACCAGAAATTTCCTTAAAATGTATTAAAAAAACCATTAATTCATCAAAAAAACCCATAATAATTGATTTAAATCCATCAAATAAATTAAATTTAACATTTTTCCTTATCAAACCCCCATAATAAATTATTAAAAACCAGAAATTTCCTTAAAATGTATTAAAAAAACCATTAATTCATCAAAAAAACCCCATAATAATTGATTTAAATCCATCAAATAAAATTAATTTAACATTTTTCCTTAACAACCCCCAATAATAAAGATTTAAAACCATCAAATACATTAAATTTAACATTTTTCCTTAACAAACCCCCATCATAAATGATTAAAAACAAGAAATTTCCTTAATATGTATTAAAAAAACCATTAATTCATCAAAAAACCCCATAATAATTGATTTAAATCCATCAAATAAATTAAATTTAACATTTTTCCTTAACAACCCCTAATAATAACCGATTTAAAACCATCAAATACATTAAATTTAACATTTTTCCTTAACAACCCCCAATAATAACCGATTTAAAACCATCAAATACATTAAATTTAACATTTTTCCTTAACAAACCCCCATAATAAATGATTAAAAACCAGAAATTTCCTTAAAATGTATTAAAAAAACCATTAATTCATCAAAAAACCCCATAATAATTGATTTAAATCCATCAAATAAATTAAATTTAACATTTTTCCTTAACAACCCCCAAAAATAAAGATTTAAAACCATCAAATACATTAAATTTAACATTTTTCCTTAAAAAACCCCCATCATAAATGATTAAAAACCAGAAATTTCCTTAATATGTATTAAAAAAACCATTAATTCATCAAAAAACCCCATAATAATTGATTTAAATCCATCAAATAAATTAAATTTAACATTTTTCCTTAACAACCCCTAATAATAACCGATTTAAAACCATCAAATACATTAAATTTAACATTTTTCCTTAACAACCCCCAATAATAACCGATTTAAAACCATCAAATACATTAAATTTAAAATTTTTCCTTAACAACCCCTAATAATAAACGATTTAAAACCAGAAATTTCCTTAAAATGTATTAAAAAAACCATTAATTCATCAAAAAAACCCATAATAATTGATTTAAATCCATCAATTAAATTAAATTTAACATTTTTCCTTAACAACCCCCCATAATAAATGATTAAAAACCAGAAATTTCCTTAAAATGTATTAAAAAAACCATTAATTCATCAAAAAACCCCATAATAATTGATTTATATCCATCAAATAAATTAAATTTAACATTTTTCCTTAAAAACCCCCAATAATAACCGATTTAAAACCATCAAATACATTAAATTTAACATTTTTCCTTAACAAACCTCCATAATAAATGATTAAAAACCAGAAATTTCCTTAAAATATATTAAAAAAAAACCTTTAATTCATCAAAAAACTTCATAATAATTGATTAATATCCATCAAGTAAATTAAATTTAACATTTTTCCTTAACAACCCCCAATAATAACCGATTTAAAACCATCAAATACATTAAATTTAACATTTTTCCTTAACAACCCCCAATAATAACCGATTTAAAACCATCAAATACATTAAATTTAACATTTTTCCTTAACAAACCCCCATAATAAATGATTAAAAACCAGAAATTTCCTTAAAATGTATTAAAAAAACCATTAATTCATCAAAAAACCCCATAATAATTGATTTAAATCCATCAAATAAATTAAATTTAACATTTTTCCTTAACAACCCCCAAAAATAAAGATTTAAAACCATCAAATACATTAAATTTAACATTTTTCCTTAAAAAACCCCCATCATAAATGATTAAAAACCAGAAATTTCCTTAATATGTATTAAAAAAAACCATTAATTCATCAAAAAACCCCATAATAATTGATTTAAATCCATCAAATAAATTAAATTTAACATTTTTCCTTAACAACCCCTAATAATAACCGATTTAAAACCATCAAATACATTAAATTTAACATTTTTCCTTAACAACCCCCAATAATAACCGATTTAAAACCATCAAATACATTAAATTTAAAATTTTTCCTTAACAACCCCTAATAATAAACGATTTAAAACCAGAAATTTCCTTAAAATGTATTAAAAAAACCATTAATTCATCAAAAAAACCCATAATAATTGATTTAAATCCATCAATTAAATTAAATTTAACATTTTTCCTTAACAACCCCCCATAATAAATGATTAAAAACCAGAAATTTCCTTAAAATGTATTAAAAAAACCATTAATTCATCAAAAAAAACCCATAATAATTGATTTAAATCCATCAAATAAATTAAATTTAACATTTTTCCTTAACAAACCCCCATAATAAATGATTAAAAACCAGAAATTTCCATAAAATGTATTAAAAAAACCATTAATTCATCAAAAAAACCCCATAATAATTGATTTAAATCCATCAAATAAATTAAATTTAACATTTTTCCTTAACAACCCCCAATAATAAACGATTTAAAACCATCAAATACATTAAATTTAACATTTTTCCTTAACAACCCCCAATAATAAACGATTTAAAACCATCAAATACATTAAATTTAACATTTTTCCTTAACAACCCCCAATAATAACCGATTTAAAACCATCAAATACATTAAATTTAACATTTTTCCTTAACAACCCCCAAAAACCCCATAATAATTGATTTAAATCCATCAAATAAATTAAATTTAACATTTTTCCTTAACAACCCCCAAAAATAAAGATTTAAAACCATCAAATACATTAAATTTAACATTTTTCCTTAAAAAAACCCCCATCATAAATGATTAAAAACCAGAAATTTCCTTAATATGTATTAAAAAAACCATTAATTCATCAAAAAACCCCATAATAATTGATTTAAATCCATCAAATAAATTAAATTTAACATTTTTCCTTAACAACCCCTAATAATAACTGATTTAAAACCATCAAATACATTAAATTTAACATTTTTCCTTAACAACCCCCAATAATAAACGATTTAAAACCAGAAATTTCCTTAAAATGTATTAAAAAAAACCATTAATTCATCAAAAAAAACCCATAATAATTGATTTAAATCCATCAATTAAATTAAATTTAACATTTTTCCTTAACAACTCCCCATAATAAATGATTAAAAACCAGAAATTTCCTTAAAATGTATTAAAAAAACCATTAACTCATCAAAAAACCCCATAATAATTGATTTAAATCCATCAAATAAATTAAATTTAACATTTTTCCTTAACAAACCCCCATAATAAATGATTAAAAACCAGAAATTTCCTTAAAATGTATTAAAAAAAACCATTAATTCATCAAAAAACCCCATAATAATTGATTTAAATCCATCAAATAAATTAAATTTAACATTTTTCCTTAACAACCCCTAATAATAACCGATTTAAAACCATCAAATACATTAAATTTAACATTTTTCCTTAACAACCCCCCATAATAAATGATTAAAAACCAGAAATTTCCTTAAAATATATTAAAAAAACCTTTAATTCATCAAAAAACTTCATAATAATTGATTAATATCCATCAAATAAATTAAATTTAACATTTTTCCTTAACAACCCCCAATAATAACCGATTTAAAACCATCAAATACATTAAATTTAACATTTTTCCTTAACAAACCTTCATAATAAATGATTAAAAACCAGAAATTTCCTTAAAATATATTAAAAAAACCTTTAATTCATCAAAAAACTTCATAATAATTGATTAATATCCATCAAGTAAATTAAATTTAACATTTTTCCTTAACAACCCCCAATAATAACCGATTTAAAACCATCAAATACATTAAATTTAACATTTTTCCTTAACAACCCCCAATAATAAACGATTTTAAAACCAGAAATTTCCTTAAAATGTATTAAAAAAACCATTAATTCATCAAAAAAACCCATAATAATTGATTTAAATCCATCAATTAAATTAAATTTAACATTTTTCCTTAACAACCCCCTATAATAAATTATTAAAACCAGAAATTTCCTTAAAATGTATTAAAAAAACCATTAATTCATCAAAAAAAACCCATAATAATTGATTTAAATCCATCAAATAAATTAAATTTAACATTTTTCCTTAACAACCCCCAATAATAAACGATTTAAAACCAGAAATTTCCTTAAAATGTATTAAAAAAACCATTAATTCATCAAAAAACCCCATAATAATTGATTTAAATCCATCAAATAAATTAAATTTAACATTTTTCCTTAACAACCCCCATAATAAATGATTAAAAACCAGAAATTTCCTTAAAATGTATTAAAAAAACCATTAATTCATCAAAAAACCCCATAATAATTGATTTATATCCATCAAATAAATTAAATTTAACGTTTTTCCTTAACAACCCCCAATAAAAAACTATTTAAAACCATCAAATACATTAAATTTAACATTTTTCCTTAACAAACCCCCATAATAAATGATTAAAAACCAGAAATTTCCTTAAAATGTATTAAAAAAAACCATTAATTCATCAAAAAACCCCATAATAACCGATTTAAAACCATCAAATACATTAAATTTAACATTTTTCCTTAACAACCCCCAATAATAACCGATTTAAAACCATCAAATACATTAAATTTAAAATTTTTCCTTAACAACCCCCAATAATAAACGATTTAAAACCAGAAATTTCCTTAAAATGTATTAAAAAAACCATTAATTCATCAAAAAAACCCATAATAATTGATTTAAATCCATCAAATAAATTAAATTTAACATTTTTCCTTATCAAACCCCCATAATAAATTATTAAAAACCAGAAATTTCCTTAAAATGTATTAAAAAAACCATTAATTCATCAAAAAACCCCATAATAATTGATTTAAATCCATCAAATAAAATTAATTTAACATTTTTCCTTAACAACCCCCAATAATAAAGATTTAAAACCATCAAATACATTAAATTTAACATTTTTCCTTAACAAACCCCCATCATAAATGATTAAAAACAAGAAATTTCCTTAATATGTATTAAAAAAACCATTAATTCATCAAAAAACCCCATAATAATTGATTTAAATCCATCAAATAAATTAAATTTAACATTTTTCCTTAACAACCCCTAATAATAACCGATTTAAAACCATCAAATACATTAAATTTAACATTTTTCCTTAACAACCCCCAATAATAACCGATTTAAAACCATCAAATACATTAAATTTAACATTTTTCCTTAACAAACCCCCATAATAAATGATTAAAAACCAGAAATTTCCTTAAAATGTATTAAAAAAACCATTAATTCATCAAAAAACCCCATAATAATTGATTTAAATCCATCAAATAAATTAAATTTAACATTTTTCCTTAACAACCCCCAAAAATAAAGATTTAAAACCATCAAATACATTAAATTTAACATTTTTCCTTAAAAAACCCCCATCATAAATGATTAAAAACCAGAAATTTCCTTAATATGTATTAAAAAAACCATTAATTCATCAAAAAACCCCATAATAATTGATTTAAATCCATCAAATAAATTAAATTTAACATTTTTCCTTAACAACCCCTAATAATAACTGATTTAAAACCATCAAATACATTAAATTTAACATTTTTCCTTAACAACCCCCAATAATAACCGATTTAAAACCATCAAATACATTAAATTTAAAATTTTTCCTTAACAACCCCTAATAATAAACGATTTAAAACCAGAAATTTCCTTAAAATGTATTAAAAAAACCATTAATTCATCAAAAAAACCCATAATAATTGATTTAAATCCATCAATTAAATTAAATTTAACATTTTTCCTTAACAACCCCCCATAATAAATGATTAAAAACCAGAAATTTCCTTAAAATGTATTAAAAAAACCATTAATTCATCAAAAAACCCCATAATAATTGATTTATATCCATCAAATAAATTAAATTTAACATTTTTCCTTAAAAACCCCCAATAATAACCGATTTAAAACCATCAAATACATTAAATTTAACATTTTTCCTTAACAAACCTCCATAATAAATGATTAAAAACCAGAAATTTCCTTAAAATATATTAAAAAAACCTTTAATTCATCAAAAAACTTCATAATAATTGATTAATATCCATCAAGTAAATTAAATTTAACATTTTTCCTTAACAACCCCCAATAATAACCGATTTAAAACCATCAAATACATTAAATTTAACATTTTTCCTTAACAACCCCCCATAATAAATGATTAAAAACCAGAAATTTCCTTAAAATTTATTAAAAAAACCATTAATTCATCAAAAAACCCCATAATAATTGATTTAAATCCATCAAATAAATTAAATTTAACATTTTTCCTTAACAACCCCCAATAATAAACGATTTAAAACCAGAAATTTCCTTAAAATGTATTAAAAAAACCATTAATTCATCAAAAAAAACCCATAATAATTGATTTAAATCCATCAATTAAATTAAATTTAACATTTTTCCTTAACAACCCCCCATAATAAATGATTAAAAACCAGAAATTTCCTTAAAATTTATTAAAAAAACCATTAATTCATCAAAAAAACCCCATAATAATTGATTTAAATCCATCAAATAAATTAAATTTAACATTTTTCCTTAACAAAACCCCATAATAAATTATTAAAAACCAGAAATTTCCTTAAAATGTATAAAAAAAACCATTAATTCATCAAAAAACCCCATAATAATTGATTTAAATCCATCAAATAAATTAAATTTAACATTTTTCCTTAACAACCCCCACAATAAATGATTAAAAACCAGAAATTTCCTTAAAATTATTCAAAAAACCATTAATTCATCAAAAAACCCCATAATAATTGATTTAAATCCATCAAATAAATTAAATTTAACATTTTTCCTTAACAACCCCCAATAATAAACGATTTAAAACCAGAAATTTCCTTAAAATGTATTAAAAAAACCATTAATTCATCAAAAAAACCCATAATAATTGATTTAAATCCATCAATTAAATTAAATTTAACATTTTTCCTTAACAACCCCCCATAATAAATGATTAAAAACCAGAAATTTCCTTAAAATATATTAAAAAAACCTTTAATTCATCAAAAAACTTCATAATAATTGATTAATATCCATCAAATAAATTAAATTTAACATTTTTCCTTAACAACCCCCAATAATAACCGATTTAAAACCATCAAATACATTAAATTTAACATTTTTCCTTAACAAACCTCCATAATAAATGATTAAAAACCAGAAATTTCCTTAAAATTTATTAAAAAAACCTTTAATTCATCAAAAAACTTCATAATAATTGATTAATATCCATCAAGTAAATTAAATTTAACATTTTTCCTTAACAACCCCCAATAATAACCGATTTAAAACCATCAAATACATTAAATTTAACATTTTTCCTTAACAACCCCCAATAATAAATTATTAAAACCAGAAATTTCCTTAAAATGTATTAAAAAAAACCATTAATTCATCAAAAAAAACCCATAATAATTGATTTAAATCCATCAAATAAATTAAATTTAACATTTTTCCTTATCAAACCCCCCATCATAAATGATTAAAAACCAGAAATTTCCTTAATATGTATTAAAAAAACCATTAATTCATCAAAAAACCCCATAATAATTGATTTAAATCCATCAAATAAATTAAATTTAACATTTTTCCTTAACAACCCCTAATAATAACTGATTTAAAACCATCAAATACATTAAATTTAACATTTTTCCTTAACAACCCCCAATAATAACCGATTTAAAACCATCAAATACATTAAATTTAAAATTTTTCCTTAACAACCCCTAATAATAAACGATTTAAAACCAGAAATTTCCTTAAAATGTATTAAAAAAACCATTAATTCATCAAAAAAAACCCATAATAATTGATTTAAATCCATCAATTAAATTAAATTTAACATTTTTCCTTAACAACCCCCCATAATAAATGATTAAAAACCAGAAATTTCCTTAAAATGTATTAAAAAAACCATTAATTCATCAAAAAACCCCATAATAATTGATTTATATCCATCAAATAAATTAAATTTAACATTTTTCCTTAAAAACCCCCAATAATAACCGATTTAAAACCATCAAATACATTAAATTTAACATTTTTCCTTAACAAACCTCCATAATAAATGATTAAAAACCAGAAATTTCCTTAAAATATATTAAAAAAAACCTTTAATTCATCAAAAAACTTCATAATAATTGATTAATATCCATCAAGTAAATTAAATTTAACATTTTTCCTTAACAACCCCCAATAATAACCGATTTAAAACCATCAAATACATTAAATTTAACATTTTTCCTTAACAACCCCCCATAATAAATGATTAAAAACCAGAAATTTCCTTAAAATTTATTAAAAAAACCATTAATTCATCAAAAAACCCCATAATAATTGATTTAAATCCATCAAATAAATTAAATTTAACATTTTTCCTTAACAACCCCCAATAATAAACGATTTAAAACCAGAAATTTCCTTAAAATGTATTAAAAAAACCATTAATTCATCAAAAAAAACCCATAATAATTGATTTAAATCCATCAATTAAATTAAATTTAACATTTTTCCTTAACAACCCCCCATAATAAATGATTAAAAACCAGAAATTTCCTTAAAATTTATTAAAAAAAACCATTAATTCATCAAAAAACCCCATAATAATTGATTTAAATCCATCAAATAAATTAAATTTAACATTTTTCCTTAACAAAACCCCATAATAAATTATTAAAAACCAGAAATTTCCTTAAAATGTATAAAAAAAACCATTAATTCATCAAAAAACCCCATAATAATTGATTTAAATCCATCAAATAAATTAAATTTAACATTTTTCCTTAACAACCCCCACAATAAATGATTAAAAACCAGAAATTTCCTTAAAATTATTCAAAAAACCATTAATTCATCAAAAAACCCCATAATAATTGATTTAAATCCATCAAATAAATTAAATTTAACATTTTTCCTTAACAACCCCCAATAATAAACGATTTAAAACCAGAAATTTCCTTAAAATGTATTAAAAAAACCATTAATTCATCAAAAAAAACCCATAATAATTGATTTAAATCCATCAATTAAATTAAATTTAACATTTTTCCTTAACAACCCCCCATAATAAATGATTAAAAACCAGAAATTTCCTTAAAATATATTAAAAAAACCTTTAATTCATCAAAAAACTTCATAATAATTGATTAATATCCATCAAATAAATTAAATTTAACATTTTTCCTTAACAACCCCCAATAATAACCGATTTAAAACCATCAAATACATTAAATTTAACATTTTTCCTTAACAAACCTCCATAATAAATGATTAAAAACCAGAAATTTCCTTAAAATTTATTAAAAAAACCTTTAATTCATCAAAAAACTTCATAATAATTGATTAATATCCATCAAGTAAATTAAATTTAACATTTTTCCTTAACAACCCCCACAATAAATGATTAAAAACCAGAAATTTCCTTAAAATTATTCAAAAAACCATTAATTCATCAAAAAACCCCATAATAATTGATTTAAATCCATCAAATAAATTAAATTTAACATTTTTCCTTAACAACCCCCAATAATAAACGATTTAAAACCAGAAATTTCCTTAAAATGTATTAAAAAAAACCATTAATTCATCAAAAAAAACCCATAATAATTGATTTAAATCCATCAATTAAATTAAATTTAACATTTTTCCTTAACAACCCCCCATAATAAATGATTAAAAACCAGAAATTTCCTTAAAATATATTAAAAAAACCTTTAATTCATCAAAAAACTTCATAATAATTGATTAATATCCATCAAATAAATTAAATTTAACATTTTTCCTTAACAACCCCCAATAATAACCGATTTAAAACCATCAAATACATTAAATTTAACATTTTTCCTTAACAAACCTCCATAATAAATGATTAAAAACCAGAAATTTCCTTAAAATTTATTAAAAAAACCTTTAATTCATCAAAAAACTTCATAATAATTGATTAATATCCATCAAGTAAATTAAATTTAACATTTTTCCTTAACAACCCCCAATAATAACCGATTTAAAACCATCAAATACATTAAATTTAACATTTTTCCTTAACAACCCCCAATAATAAATTATTAAAACCAGAAATTTCCTTAAAATGTATTAAAAAAACCATTAATTCATCAAAAAAACCCATAATAATTGATTTAAATCCATCAAATAAATTAAATTTAACATTTTTCCTTATCAAACCCCCATAATAAATTATTAAAAACCAGAAATTTCCTTAAAATGTATTAAAAAAACCATTAATTCATCAAAAAACCCCATAATAATTGATTTAAATCCATCAAATAAAATTAATTTAACATTTTTCCTTAACAACCCCCAATAATAAAGATTTAAAACCATCAAATACATTAAATTTAACATTTTTCCTTAACAAACCCCCATCATAAATGATTAAAAACAAGAAATTTCCTTAATATGTATTAAAAAAACCATTAATTCATCAAAAAACCCCATAATAATTGATTTAAATCCATCAAATAAATTAAATTTAACATTTTTCCTTAACAACCCCTAATAATAACCGATTTAAAACCATCAAATACATTAAATTTAACATTTTTCCTTAACAACCCCCAATAATAACCGATTTAAAACCATCAAATACATTAAATTTAACATTTTTCCTTAACAAACCCCCATAATAAATGATTAAAAACCAGAAATTTCCTTAAAATGTATTAAAAAAACCATTAATTCATCAAAAAACCCCATAATAATTGATTTAAATCCATCAAATAAATTAAATTTAACATTTTTCCTTAACAACCCCCAAAAATAAAGATTTAAAACCATCAAATACATTAAATTTAACATTTTTCCTTAAAAAACCCCCATCATAAATGATTAAAAACCAGAAATTTCCTTAATATGTATTAAAAAAACCATTAATTCATCAAAAAACCCCATAATAATTGATTTAAATCCATCAAATAAATTAAATTTAACATTTTTCCTTAACAACCCCTAATAATAACCGATTTAAAACCATCAAATACATTAAATTTAACATTTTTCCTTAACAACCCCCAATAATAACCGATTTAAAACCATCAAATACATTAAATTTAAAATTTTTCCTTAACAACCCCTAATAATAAACGATTTAAAACCAGAAATTTCCTTAAAATGTATTAAAAAAAACCATTAATTCATCAAAAAAACCCATAATAATTGATTTAAATCCATCAATTAAATTAAATTTAACATTTTTCCTTAACAACCCCCCATAATAAATGATTAAAAACCAGAAATTTCCTTAAAATGTATTAAAAAAACCATTAATTCATCAAAAAACCCCATAATAATTGATTTATATCCATCAAATAAATTAAATTTAACATTTTTCCTTAAAAACCCCCAATAATAACCGATTTAAAACCATCAAATACATTAAATTTAACATTTTTCCTTAACAAACCTCCATAATAAATGATTAAAAACCAGAAATTTCCTTAAAATATATTAAAAAAACCTTTAATTCATCAAAAAACTTCATAATAATTGATTAATATCCATCAAGTAAATTAAATTTAACATTTTTCCTTAACAACCCCCAATAATAACCGATTTAAAACCATCAAATACATTAAATTTAACATTTTTCCTTAACAACCCCCCATAATAAATGATTAAAAACCAGAAATTTCCTTAAAATTTATTAAAAAAACCATTAATTCATCAAAAAACCCCATAATAATTGATTTAAATCCATCAAATAAATTAAATTTAACATTTTTCCTTAACAACCCCCAATAATAAACGATTTAAAACCAGAAATTTCCTTAAAATGTATTAAAAAAAACCATTAATTCATCAAAAAAACCCATAATAATTGATTTAAATCCATCAATTAAATTAAATTTAACATTTTTCCTTAACAACCCCCCATAATAAATGATTAAAAACCAGAAATTTCCTTAAAATTTATTAAAAAAACCATTAATTCATCAAAAAACCCCATAATAATTGATTTAAATCCATCAAATAAATTAAATTTAACATTTTTCCTTAACAAAACCCCATAATAAATTATTAAAAACCAGAAATTTCCTTAAAATGTATAAAAAAAACCATTAATTCATCAAAAAAACCCCATAATAATTGATTTAAATCCATCAAATAAATTAAATTTAACATTTTTCCTTAACAACCCCCACAATAAATGATTAAAAAACCAGAAATTTCCTTAAAATTATTCAAAAAACCATTAATTCATCAAAAAACCCCATAATAATTGATTTAAATCCATCAAATAAATTAAATTTAACATTTTTCCTTAACAACCCCCAATAATAAACGATTTAAAACCAGAAATTTCCTTAAAATGTATTAAAAAAACCATTAATTCATCAAAAAAAACCCATAATAATTGATTTAAATCCATCAATTAAATTAAATTTAACATTTTTCCTTAACAACCCCCCATAATAAATGATTAAAAACCAGAAATTTCCTTAAAATATATTAAAAAAACCTTTAATTCATCAAAAAACTTCATAATAATTGATTAATATCCATCAAATAAATTAAATTTAACATTTTTCCTTAACAACCCCCAATAATAACCGATTTAAAACCATCAAATACATTAAATTTAACATTTTTCCTTAACAAACCTCCATAATAAATGATTAAAAACCAGAAATTTCCTTAAAATTTATTAAAAAAACCTTTAATTCATCAAAAAACTTCATAATAATTGATTAATATCCATCAAGTAAATTAAATTTAACATTTTTCCTTAACAACCCCCAATAATAACCGATTTAAAAACCATCAAATACATTAAATTTAACATTTTTCCTTAACAACCCCCAATAATAAATTATTAAAACCAGAAATTTCCTTAAAATGTATTAAAAAAACCATTAATTCATCAAAAAAACCCATAATAATTAATTTAAATCCATCAAATAAATTAAATTTAACATTTTTCCTTAACAACCCCCAATAATAAACGATTTAAAACCAGAAATTTCCTTAAAATGTATTAAAAAAACCATTAATTCATCAAAAAACCCCATAATAATTGATTTAAATCCATCAAATAAATTAAATTTAACATTTTTCCTTAACAACCCCCATAATAAATGATTAAAAACCAGAAATTTCCTTAAAATGTATTAAAAAAACCATTAATTCATCAAAAAACCCCATAATAATTGATTTAAATCCATCAAATAAATTAAATTTAACATTTTTCCTTAACAACCCCTAATAATAACCGATTTAAAACCATCAAATACATTAAATTTAACATTTTTCCTTAACAACCCCCAATAATAACCGATTTAAAACCATCAAATACATTAAATTTAACATTTTACCTTAACAACCCCCAATAATAAACGATTTAAAACCAGAAATTTCCTTAAAATGTATTAAAAAAACCATTAATTCATCAAAAAAACCCATAATAATTGATTTAAATCCATCAATTAAATTAAATTTAACATTTTTCCTTAACAACCCCCCATAATAAATGATTAAAAACCAGAAATTTCCTTAAAATTTATTAAAAAAACCATTAATTCATCAAAAAACCCCATAATAATTGATTTAAATCCATCAAATAAATTAAATTTAACATTTTTCCTTAACAAACCCCCATAATAAATTATTAAAAACCAGAAATTTCCTTAAAATGTATTAAAAAAACCATTAATTCGTCAAAAAACCCCATAATAACCGATTTAAAACCATCAAATACATTAAATTTAACATTTTTTCCTTAACAACCCCCAATAATAACCGATTTAAAACCATCAAATACATTAAATTTAAAATTTTTCCTTAACAACCCCCAATAATAAACGATTTAAAACCAGAAATTTCCTTAAAATGTATTAAAAAAAACCATTAATTCATCAAAAAAACCCATAATAATTGATTTAAATCCATCAAATAAATTAAATTTAACATTTTTCCTTATCAAACCCCCATAATAAATTATTAAAAACCAGAAATTTCCTTAAAATGTATTAAAAAAACCATTAATTCATCAAAAAACCCCATAATAATTGATTTAAATCCATCAAATAAAATTAATTTAACATTTTTCCTTAACAACCCCCAATAATAAAGATTTAAAACCATCAAATACATTAAATTTAACATTTTTCCTTAACAAACCCCCATCATAAATGATTAAAAACAAGAAATTTCCTTAATATGTATTAAAAAAACCATTAATTCATCAAAAAACCCCATAATAATTGATTTAAATCCATCAAATAAATTAAACTTAACATTTTTCCTTAACAACCCCTAATAATAACCGATTTAAAACCATCAAATACATTAAATTTAACATTTTTCCTTAACAACCCCCAATAATAACCGATTTAAAACCATCAAATACATTAAATTTAACATTTTTCCTTAACAAACCCCCATAATAAATGATTAAAAACCAGAAATTTCCTTAAAATGTATTAAAAAAACCATTAACTCATCAAAAAACCCCATAATAATTGATTTAAATCCATCAAATAAATTAAATTTAACATTTTTCCTTAACAAACCCCCATAATAAATGATTAAAAACCAGAAATTTCCTTAAAATGTATTAAAAAAAACCATTAATTCATCAAAAAACCCCATAATAATTGATTTAAATCCATCAAATAAATTAAATTTAACATTTTTCCTTAACAACCCCTAATAATAACCGATTTAAAACCATCAAATACATTAAATTTAACATTTTTCCTTAACAACCCCCCATAATAAATGATTAAAAACCAGAAATTTCCTTAAAATATATTAAAAAAACCTTTAATTCATCAAAAAACTTCATAATAATTGATTAATATCCATCAAATAAATTAAATTTAACATTTTTCCTTAACAACCCCCAATAATAACCGATTTAAAACCATCAAATACATTAAATTTAACATTTTTCCTTAACAAACCTTCATAATAAATGATTAAAAACCAGAAATTTCCTTAAAATATATTAAAAAAACCTTTAATTCATCAAAAAACTTCATAATAATTGATTAATATCCATCAAGTAAATTAAATTTAACATTTTTCCTTAACAACCCCCAATAATAACCGATTTAAAACCATCAAATACATTAAATTTAACATTTTTCCTTAACAACCCCCAATAATAAACGATTTAAAACCAGAAATTTCCTTAAAATGTATTAAAAAAACCATTAATTCATCAAAAAAAACCCATAATAATTGATTTAAATCCATCAATTAAATTAAATTTAACATTTTTCCTTAACAACCCCCTATAATAAATTATTAAAACCAGAAATTTCCTTAAAATGTATTAAAAAAACCATTAATTCATCAAAAAAACCCATAATAATTGATTTAAATCCATCAAATAAATTAAATTTAACATTTTTCCTTAACAACCCCCAATAATAAACGATTTAAAACCAGAAATTTCCTTAAAATGTATTAAAAAAACCATTAATTCATCAAAAAACCCCATAATAATTGATTTAAATCCATCAAATAAATTAAATTTAACATTTTTCCTTAACAACCCCCATAATAAATGATTAAAAACCAGAAATTTCCTTAAAATGTATTAAAAAAACCATTAATTCATCAAAAAACCCCATAATAATTGATTTATATCCATCAAATAAATTAAATTTAACGTTTTTCCTTAACAACCCCCAATAAAAAACTATTTAAAACCATCAAATACATTAAATTTAACATTTTTCCTTAACAAACCCCCATAATAAATGATTAAAAACCAGAAATTTCCTTAAAATGTATTAAAAAAACCATTAATTCATCAAAAAACCCCATAATAACCGATTTAAAACCATCAAATACATTAAATTTAACATTTTTCCTTAACAACCCCCAATAATAACCGATTTAAAACCATCAAATACATTAAATTTAAAATTTTTCCTTAACAACCCCCAATAATAAACGATTTAAAACCAGAAATTTCCTTAAAATGTATTAAAAAAACCATTAATTCATCAAAAAAACCCATAATAATTGATTTAAATCCATCAAATAAATTAAATTTAACATTTTTCCTTATCAAACCCCCATAATAAATTATTAAAAACCAGAAATTTCCTTAAAATGTATTAAAAAAACCATTAATTCATCAAAAAACCCCATAATAATTGATTTAAATCCATCAAATAAAATTAATTTAACATTTTTCCTTAACAACCCCCAATAATAAAGATTTAAAACCATCAAATACATTAAATTTAACATTTTTCCTTAACAAACCCCCATCATAAATGATTAAAAACAAGAAATTTCCTTAATATGTATTAAAAAAACCATTAATTCATCAAAAAACCCCATAATAATTGATTTAAATCCATCAAATAAATTAAATTTAACATTTTTCCTTAACAACCCCCATAATAAATGATTAAAAACCAGAAATTTCCTTAAAATGTATTAAAAAAACCATTAATTCATCAAAAAACCCCATAATAATTGATTTAAATCCATCAAATAAATTAAATTTAACATTTTTCCTTAACAACCCCTAATAATAACCGATTTAAAACCATCAAATACATTAAATTTAACATTTTTCCTTAACAACCCCCAATAATAACCGATTTAAAACCATCAAATACATTAAATTTAACATTTTACCTTAACAACCCCCAATAATAAACGATTTAAAACCAGAAATTTCCTTAAAATGTATTAAAAAAACCATTAATTCATCAAAAAAACCCATAATAATTGATTTAAATCCATCAATTAAATTAAATTTAACATTTTTCCTTAACAACCCCCCATAATAAATGATTAAAAACCAGAAATTTCCTTAAAATTTATTAAAAAAAACCATTAATTCATCAAAAAACCCCATAATAATTGATTTAAATCCATCAAATAAATTAAATTTAACATTTTTCCTTAACAACCCCCAATAATAAACGATTTAAAACCAGAAATTTCCTTAAAATGTATTAAAAAAACCATTAATTCATCAAAAAAAACCCATAATAATTGATTTAAATCCATCAATTAAATTAAATTTAACATTTTTCCTTAACAACCCCCCATAATAAATGATTAAAAACCAGAAATTTCCTTAAAATTTATTAAAAAAACCATTAATTCATCAAAAAACCCCATAATAATTGATTTAAATCCATCAAATAAATTAAATTTAACATTTTTCCTTAACAAAACCCCATAATAAATTATTAAAAACCAGAAATTTCCTTAAAATGTATAAAAAAAACCATTAATTCATCAAAAAACCCCATAATAATTGATTTAAATCCATCAAATAAATTAAATTTAACATTTTTCCTTAACAACCCCCCACAATAAATGATTAAAAACCAGAAATTTCCTTAAAATTATTCAAAAAACCATTAATTCATCAAAAAACCCCATAATAATTGATTTAAATCCATCAAATAAATTAAATTTAACATTTTTCCTTAACAACCCCCAATAATAAACGATTTAAAACCAGAAATTTCCTTAAAATGTATTAAAAAAAACCATTAATTCATCAAAAAAACCCATAATAATTGATTTAAATCCATCAATTAAATTAAATTTAACATTTTTCCTTAACAACCCCCCATAATAAATGATTAAAAACCAGAAATTTCCTTAAAATATATTAAAAAAACCTTTAATTCATCAAAAAACTTCATAATAATTGATTAATATCCATCAAATAAATTAAATTTAACATTTTTCCTTAACAACCCCCAATAATAACCGATTTAAAACCATCAAATACATTAAATTTAACATTTTTCCTTAACAAACCTCCATAATAAATGATTAAAAACCAGAAATTTCCTTAAAATTTATTAAAAAAACCTTTAATTCATCAAAAAAACTTCATAATAATTGATTAATATCCATCAAGTAAATTAAATTTAACATTTTTCCTTAACAACCCCCAATAATAACCGATTTAAAACCATCAAATACATTAAATTTAACATTTTTCCTTAACAACCCCCAATAATAAATTATTAAAACCAGAAATTTCCTTAAAATGTATTAAAAAAACCATTAATTCATCAAAAAAAACCCATAATAATTAATTTAAATCCATCAAATAAATTAAATTTAACATTTTTCCTTAACAACCCCCAATAATAAACGATTTTAAAACCAGAAATTTCCTTAAAATGTATTAAAAAAAACCATTAATTCATCAAAAAACCCCATAATAATTGATTTAAATCCATCAAATAAATTAAATTTAACATTTTTCCTTAACAACCCCCCATAATAAATGATTAAAAACCAGAAATTTCCTTAAAATGTATTAAAAAAAACCATTAATTCATCAAAAAAACCCCATAATAATTGATTTAAATCCATCAAATAAATTAAATTTAACATTTTTCCTTAACAACCCCTAATAATAACCGATTTTAAAACCATCAAATACATTAAATTTAACATTTTTCCTTAACAACCCCCAATAATAACCGATTTAAAACCATCAAATACATTAAATTTAACATTTTACCTTAACAACCCCCAATAATAAACGATTTAAAACCAGAAATTTCCTTAAAATGTATTAAAAAAACCATTAATTCATCAAAAAAAACCCATAATAATTGATTTTAAATCCATCAATTAAATTAAATTTAACATTTTTCCTTAACAACCCCCCATAATAAATGATTAAAAACCAGAAATTTCCTTAAAATTTATTAAAAAAACCATTAATTCATCAAAAAACCCCATAATAATTGATTTAAATCCATCAAATAAATTAAATTTAACATTTTTCCTTAACAAACCCCCATAATAAATTATTAAAAACCAGAAATTTCCTTAAAATGTATTAAAAAAACCATTAATTCGTCAAAAAAACCCCATAATAACCGATTTAAAACCATCAAATACATTAAATTTAACATTTTTCCTTAACAACCCCCAATAATAACCGATTTAAAACCATCAAATACATTAAATTTAAAATTTTTCCTTAACAACCCCCAATAATAAACGATTTAAAACCAGAAATTTCCTTAAAATGTATTAAAAAAACCATTAATTCATCAAAAAAACCCATAATAATTGATTTAAATCCATCAAATAAATTAAATTTAACATTTTTCCTTATCAAACCCCCATAATAAATTATTAAAAACCAGAAATTTCCTTAAAATGTATTAAAAAAACCATTAATTCATCAAAAAACCCCATAATAATTGATTTAAATCCATCAAATAAAATTAATTTAACATTTTTCCTTAACAACCCCCAATAATAAAGATTTAAAACCATCAAATACATTAAATTTAACATTTTTCCTTAACAAACCCCCATCATAAATGATTAAAAACAAGAAATTTCCTTAATATGTATTAAAAAAACCATTAATTCATCAAAAAACCCCATAATAATTGATTTAAATCCATCAAATAAATTAAACTTAACATTTTTCCTTAACAACCCCTAATAATAACCGATTTAAAACCATCAAATACATTAAATTTAACATTTTTCCTTAACAACCCCCAATAATAACCGATTTAAAACCATCAAATACATTAAATTTAACATTTTTCCTTAACAAACCCCCATAATAAATGATTAAAAACCAGAAATTTCCTTAAAATGTATTAAAAAAACCATTAATTCATCAAAAAACCCCATAATAATTGATTTAAATCCATCAAATAAATTAAATTTAACATTTTTCCTTAACAACCCCCAAAAATAAAGATTTAAAACCATCAAATACATTAAATTTAACATTTTTCCTTAACAAACCCCCATCATAAATGATTGAAAACCAGAAATTTCCTTAATATGTATTAAAAAAAACCATTAATTCATCAAAAAACCCCATAATAATTGATTTAAATCCATCAAATAAATTAAATTTAACATTTTTCCTTAACAACCCCTAATAATAACCGATTTAAAACCATCAAATACATTAAATTTAACATTTTTCCTTAACAAACCCCCATAATAAATGATTAAAAACCAGAAATTTCCTTAAAATGTATTAAAAAAACCATTAATTCATCAAAAAAACCCCATAATAATTGATTTAAATTAGTGATGGGTCGAACTCTGATTTTTTAAATCGAACCGAACTTGAACCGAACTTTAAATTATTTTTTCGAACTCGAACCGAACCGAACCTTCATATTTTCTACCGAACCGAACCGAAACGAACCTAGAATCATTTTAAGTCGAACTCGAACTCGAACTCAATATTTTTTATCATTATTATTATAAATGATACATAAGGTGCCTGTTACAGTTTATAACTTTCTATCGCCAATAGTCTAATTATTTCTAAAAAATGATTATCAATTTTTATTTTTTTTAAATAAATTTTGAAGAATTGTACAAATATTTGGTCTCTGAACTATTGTGGTCAGTAAGTCAGGTTCGACAAATATTTTCAAGTTCGATTTTCGAACAGTCAAAGATGTTTGATAGTTCGGTTCGAATTTTTTTCGTGCCGAGTTCGAATTTCGAATCGAACCGAACATCAAGGGTTCGGTTCGGTTCGGTTCGAGATTCGAACAGTTCGACCCATCACTAATTTAAATCCATCAAATAAATTAAATTTAACATTTTTCCTTAACAACCCCCAATAATAAAGATTTAAAACCATCAAATAAATTAAATTTAACATTTTTCCTTAACAACCCCTAATAATAACCGATTTAAAACCATCAAATACATTAAATTTAACATTTTTCCTTAACAACCCCCCATAATAAATGATTAAAAACCAGAAATTTCCTTAAAATATATTAAAAAAACCTTTAATTCATCAAAAAACTTCATAATAATTGATTAATATCCATCAAATAAATTAAATTTAACATTTTTCCTTAACAACCCCCAATAATAACCGATTTAAAACCATCAAATACATTAAATTTAACATTTTTCCTTAACAAACCTTCATAATAAATGATTAAAAACCAGAAATTTCCTTAAAATATATTAAAAAAACCTTTAATTCATCAAAAAACTTCATAATAATTGATTAATATCCATCAAGTAAATTAAATTTAACATTTTTCCTTAACAACCCCCAATAATAACCGATTTAAAACCATCAAATACATTAAATTTAACATTTTTCCTTAACAATCCCCAATAATAAACGATTTAAAACCAGAAATTTCCTTAAAATGTATTAAAAAAACCATTAATTCATCAAAAAAACCCATAATAATTGATTTAAATCCATCAATTAAATTAAATTTAACATTTTTCCTTAACAACCCCCCTATAATAAATTATTAAAACCAGAAATTTCCTTAAAATGTATTAAAAAAAACCATTAATTCATCAAAAAAAAACCCATAATAATTGATTTAAATCCATCAAATAAATTAAATTTAACATTTTTCCTTAACAACCCACAATAATAAACGATTTAAAACCAGAAATTTCCTTAAAATGTATTAAAAAAAACCATTAATTCATCAAAAAAACCCCATAATAATTGATTTAAATCCATCAAATAAATTAAATTTAACATTTTTCCTTAACAACCCCCATAATAAATGATTAAAAACCAGAAATTTCCTTAAAATGTATTAAAAAAACCATTAATTCATCAAAAAACCCCATAATAATTGATTTATATCCATCAAATAAATTAAATTTAACGTTTTTCCTTAACAACCCCCAATAAAAAACTATTTAAAACCATCAAATACATTAAATTTAACATTTTTCCTTAACAAACCCCCATAATAAATGATTAAAAACCAGAAATTTCCTTAAAATGTATTAAAAAAACCATTAATTCATCAAAAAACCCCATAATAACCGATTTAAAACCATCAAATACATTAAATTTAACATTTTTCCTTAACAACCCCCAATAATAACCGATTTAAAACCATCAAATACATTAAATTTAAAATTTTTCCTTAACAACCCCCAATAATAAACGATTTAAAACCAGAAATTTCCTTAAAATGTATTAAAAAAAACCATTAATTCATCAAAAAAACCCATAATAATTGATTTAAATCCATCAAATAAATTAAATTTAACATTTTTCCTTATCAAACCCCCATAATAAATTATTAAAAACCAGAAATTTCCTTAAAATGTATTAAAAAAACCATTAATTCATCAAAAAACCCCATAATAATTGATTTAAATCCATCAAATAAAATTAATTTAACATTTTTCCTTAACAACCCCCAATAATAAAGATTTAAAACCATCAAATACATTAAATTTAACATTTTTCCTTAACAAACCCCCATCATAAATGATTAAAAAACAAGAAATTTCCTTAATATGTATTAAAAAAACCATTAATTCATCAAAAAAACCCCATAATAATTGATTTAAATCCATCAAATAAATTAAATTTAACATTTTTCCTTAACAACCCCTAATAATAACCGATTTAAAACCATCAAATACATTAAATTTAACATTTTTCCTTAACAACCCCCAATAATAACCGATTTAAAACCATCAAATACATTAAATTTAACATTTTTCCTTAACAAACCCCCATAATAAATGATTAAAAACCAGAAATTTCCTTAAAATGTATTAAAAAAACCATTAATTCATCAAAAAACCCCATAATAATTGATTTAAATCCATCAAATAAATTAAATTTAACATTTTTCCTTAACAACCCCCAAAAATAAAGATTTAAAACCATCAAATACATTAAATTTAACATTTTTCCTTAAAAAACCCCCATCATAAATGATTAAAAACCAGAAATTTCCTAATATGTATTAAAAAAACCATTAATTCATCAAAAAACCCCATAATAATTGATTTAAATCCATCAAATAAATTAAATTTAACATTTTTCCTTAACAACCCCTAATAATAACCGATTTAAAACCATCAAATACATTAAATTTAACATTTTTCCTTAACAACCCCCAATAATAACCGATTTAAAAACCATCAAATACATTAAATTTAAAATTTTTCCTTAACAACCCCTAATAATAAACGATTTAAAAACCAGAAATTTCCTTAAAATGTATTAAAAAAACCATTAATTCATCAAAAAAAACCCATAATAATTGATTTAAATCCATCAATTAAATTAAATTTAACATTTTTCCTTAACAACCCCCCATAATAAATGATTAAAAACCAGAAATTTCCTTAAAATGTATTAAAAAAAACCATTAATTCATCAAAAAACCCCATAATAATTGATTTAAATCCATCAAATAAATTAAATTTAACATTTTTCCTTAACAAACCCCCATAATAAATGATTAAAAACCAGAAATTTCCATAAAATGTATTAAAAAAACCATTAATTCATCAAAAAAACCCCATAATAATTGATTTAAATCCATCAAATAAATTAAATTTAACATTTTTCCTTAACAACCCCCAATAATAAAGATTTAAAACCATCAAATACATTAAATTTAACATTTTTCCTTAACAACCCCCAATAATAAACGATTTAAAACCATCAAATACATTAAATTTAACATTTTTCCTTAACAACCCCCAATAATAACCGATTTAAAACCATCAAATACATTAAATTTAACATTTTTCCTTAACAACCCCCAATAATAAACGATTTAAAACCAGAAATTTCCTTAAAATGTATTAAAAAAACCATTAATTCATCAAAAAAAACCCATAATAATTGATTTAAATCCATCAATTAAATTAAATTTAACATTTTTCCTTAACAACTCCCCATAATAAATGATTAAAAACCAGAAATTTCCTTAAAATGTATTAAAAAAACCATTAACTCATCAAAAAACCCCATAATAATTGATTTAAATCCATCAAATAAATTAAATTTAACATTTTTCCTTAACAAACCCCCATAATAAATGATTAAAAACCAGAAATTTCCTTAAAATGTATTAAAAAAAACCATTAATTCATCAAAAAACCCCATAATAATTGATTTAAATCCATCAAATAAATTAAATTTAACATTTTTCCTTAACAACACCCCCAATAATAAAGATTTAAAACCATCAAATACATTAAATTTAACATTTTTCCTTAACAAACCCCCATCATAAATGATTAAAAACCAGAAATTTCCTTAATATGTATTAAAAAAACCATTAATTCATCAAAAAACCCCCATAATAATTGATTTAAATCCATCAAATAAATTAAATTTAACATTTTTCCTTAACAACCCCTAATAATAACCGATTTAAAACCATCAAATACATTAAATTTAACATTTTTCCTTAACAACCCCCAATAATAACCGATTTAAAACCATCAAATACATTAAATTTAACATTTTTCCTTAACAACCCCCAATAATAACCGATTTAAAACCATCAAATACATTAAATTTAACATTTTTTCCTTAACAACCCCCAATAATAAACGATTTAAAACCAGAAATTTCCTTAAAATGTATTAAAAAAACCATTAATTTCATCAAAAAAACCCATAATTATTGATTTAAATCCATCAATTAAATTAAATTTAACATTTTTCCTTAACAACCCCCCATAATAAATGATTAAAAACCAGAAATTTCCTTATAATGTATTAAAAAAAACCATAAATTCATCAAAAAACCCCATAATAATTGATTTAAATCCATCAAATAAATTAAATTTAACATTTTTCCTTAACAAACCCCCATAATAAAGATTTAAAACCATCAAATAAATTAAATTTAACATTTTTCCTTAACAAACCCCCATAATAAATGATTAAAAACCAGAAATTTCCTTAAAATGTATTAAAAAAAACCATTAATTCATCAAAAAACCCCATAATAATTGATTTAAATCCATCAAATAAATTAAATTTAACATTTTTCCTTAACAACCCCCAATAATAAAGATTTAAAACCATCAAATACATTAAATTTAACATTTTTCCTTAACAAAACCCCCATCATAAATGATTAAAAACCAGAAATTTCCTTAATATGTATTAAAAAAAAAACCATTAATTCATCAAAAAAACCCCATAATAATTGATTTAAATCCATCAAATAAATTAAATTTAACATTTTTCCTTAACAACCCCTAATAATAACCGATTTAAAACCATCAAATACATTAAATTTAACATTTTTCCTTAACAACCCCCCAATAATAACCGATTTAAAACCATCAAATACATTAAATTTAACATTTTTCCTTAACAACCCCCAATAATAAACGATTTAAAACCAGAAATTTTCCTTAAAATGTATTAAAAAAAACCATTAATTCATCAAAAAAAAAACCATAATAATTGATTTAAATCCATCAATTAAATTAAATTTAACATTTTTCCTTAACAACCCCCCATAATAAATGATTAAAAACCAGAAATTTCCTTAAAATGTATTAAAAAAAACCATTAATTCATCAAAAAACCCCATAATAATTGATTTAAATCCATCAAATAAATTAAATTTAACATTTTTCCTTAACAAACCCCCATAATAAATGATTAAAAACCAGAAATTTCCTTAAAATGTATTAAAAAAAAACCATTAATTCATCAAAAAAACCCCATAATAATTGATTTAAATCCATCAAATAAATTAAATTTAACATTTTTCCTTAACAACCCCCAATAATAAAGATTTAAAAACCATCAAATACATTAAATTTAACATTTTTCCTTAACAAACCCCCATCATAAATGATTAAAAAACCAGAAATTTCCTTAATATGTATTAAAAAAACCATTAATTCATCAAAAAAACCCCATAATAATTGATTTAAATCCATCAAATAAATTAAATTTAACATTTTTCCTTAACAACCCCTAATAATAACCGATTTAAAACCATCAAATACATTAAATTTAACATTTTTCCTTAACAACCCCCAATAATAAACGATTTAAAACCATCAAATACATTAAATTTAACATTTTTCCTTAACAACCCCCAATAATAACCAATCAAATACATTAAATTTAACATTTTTCCTTAACAACCCCCAATAATAAACGATTTAAAACCAGAAATTTCCTTAAAATGTATTAAAAAAACCATTAACTCATCAAAAAACCCCATAATAATTGATTTAAATCCATCAAATAAATTAAATTTAACATTTTTCCTTAACAAACCCCCATAATAAATGATTAAAAACCAGAAATTTCCTTAAAATGTATTAAAAAAAACCATTAATTCATCAAAAAACCCCATAATAATTGATTTAAATCCATCAAATAAATTAAATTTAACATTTTTCCTTAACAACCCCCATAATAAATGATTAAAAACCATCAAATACATTAAATTTAACATTTTTCCTTAACAAACCCCCATCATAAATGATTAAAAAACCAGAAATTTCCTTAATATGTATTAAAAAAAACCATTAATTCATCAAAAAAACCCCATAATAATTGATTTAAATCCATCAAATAAATTAAATTTAACATTTTTCCTTAACAACCCCTAATAATAACCGATTTAAAACCATCAAATACATTAAATTTAACATTTTTCCTTAACAACCCCCAATAATAACCGATTTAAAACCATCAAATACATTAAATTTAACATTTTTCCTTAACAACCCCCCAATAATAAACGATTTAAAACCAGAAATTTCCTTAAAATGTATTAAAAAAACCATTAATTCATCAAAAAAAAACCCATAATTATTGATTTAAATCCATCAATTAAATTAAATTTAACATTTTTCCTTAACAACCCCCCATAATAAATGATTAAAAACCAGAAATTTCCTTATAATGTATTAAAAAAAACCATAAATTCATCAAAAAAACCCCATAATAATTGATTTAAATCCATCAAATAAATTAAATTTAACATTTTTCCTTAACAAACCCCCATAATAAAGATTTAAAAACCATCAAATAAATTAAATTTAACATTTTTCCTTAACAAACCCCCATAATAAATGATTAAAAACCAGAAATTTCCTTAAAATGTATTAAAAAAACCATTAATTCATCAAAAAAACCCCATAATAATTGATTTAAATCCATCAAATAAATTAAATTTAACATTTTTCCTTAACAACCCCCAATAATAAAGATTTAAAACCATCAAATACATTAAATTAACATTTTTCCCTTAACAAACCCCCATCATAAATGATTAAAAACCAGAAATTTCCTTAATATGTATTAAAAAAAAACCATTAATTCATCAAAAAACCCCATAATAATTGATTTAAATCCATCAAATAAATTAAATTTAACATTTTTCCTTAACAACCCCTAATAATAACCGATTTAAAACCATCAAATACATTAAATTTAACATTTTTCCTTAACAACCCCCAATAATAACCGATTTAAAACCATCAAATACATTAAATTTAACATTTTTCCTTAACAACCCCCAATAATAAACGATTTAAAACCAGAAATTTCCTTAAAATGTATTAAAAAAAAACCATTAATTCATCAAAAAAAAAACCATAATAATTGATTTAAATCCATCAATTAAATTAAATTTAACATTTTTCCTTAACAACCCCCCATAATAAATGATTAAAAACCAGAAATTTCCTTAAAATGTATTAAAAAAACCATTAATTCATCAAAAAACCCCATAATAATTGATTTAAATCCATCAAATAAATTAAATTTAACATTTTTCCTTAACAAACCCCCATAATAAATGATTAAAAACCAGAAATTTCCTTAAAATGTATTAAAAAAAAACCATTAATTCATCAAAAAAACCCCATAATAATTGATTTAAATCCATCAAATAAATTAAATTTAACATTTTTCCTTAACAACCCCTAATAATAACCGATTTAAAACCATCAAATACATTAAATTTAACATTTTTCCTTAACAACCCCCAATAATAAACGATTTAAAACCATCAAATACATTAAATTTAACATTTTTCCTTAACAACCCCCAATAATAACCGATTTAAAACCATCAAATACATTAAATTTAACATTTTTCCTTAACAACCCCAATAATAAACGATTTAAAACCAGAAATTTCCTTAAAATGTATTAAAAAAAACCATTAACTCATCAAAAAAACCCCATAATAATTGATTTAAATCCATCAAATAAATTAAATTTAACATTTTTCCTTAACAAACCCCCATAATAAATGATTAAAAACCAGAAATTTCCTTAAAATGTATTAAAAAAAACCATTAATTCATCAAAAAACCCCATAATAATTGATTTAAATCCATCAAATAAATTAAATTTAACATTTTTCCTTAACAACCCCTAATAATAACCGATTTAAAACCATCAAATACATTAAATTTAACATTTTTCCTTAACAACCCCCAATAATAAACGATTTAAAACCAGAAATTTCCTTAAAATGTATTAAAAAAAACCATTAATTCATCAAAAAAAAACCATAATAATTGATTTAAATCCATCAATTAAATTAAATTTAACATTTTTCCTTAACAACCCCCCATAATAAATGATTAAAAACCAGAAATTTCCTTAATATGTATTAAAAAAACCATTAATTCATCAAAAAACCCCATAATAATTGATTTAAATCCATCAAATAAATTAAATTTAACATTTTTCCTTAACAACCCCTAATAATAACCGATTTAAAAACCATCAAATACATTAAATTTAACATTTTTCCTTAACAACCCCCAATAATAACCGATTTAAAACCATCAAATACATTAAATTTAACATTTTTCCTTAACAACCCCCAATAATAACCGATTTAAAACCATCAAATACATTAAATTTAACATTTTTCCTTAACAACCCCCAATAATAAACGATTTAAAAACCAGAAATTTTCCTTAAAATGTATTAAAAAAACCATTAACTCATCAAAAAACCCCATAATAATTGATTTAAATCCATCAAATAAATTAAATTTAACATTTTTCCTTAACAAACCCCCATAATAAATGATTAAAAACCAGAAATTTCCTTAAAATGTATTAAAAAAAACCATTAATTCATCAAAAAACCCCATAATAATTGATTTAAATCCATCAAATAAATTAAATTTAACATTTTTCCTTAACAACCCCTAATAATAACCGATTTAAAACCATCAAATACATTAAATTTAACATTTTTCCTTAACAACCCCCAATAATAAACGATTTAAAACCAGAAATTTCCTTAAAATGTATTAAAAAAAACCATTAATTCATCAAAAAAAAAACCATAATAATTGATTTAAATCCATCAATTAAATTAAATTTAACATTTTTCCTTAACAACCCCCCATAATAAATGATTAAAAACCAGAAATTTCCTTAAAATGTATTAAAAAAACCATTAATTCATCAAAAAACCCCATAATAATTGATTTAAATCCATCAAATAAATTAAATTTAACATTTTTCCTTAACAAACCCCCATAATAAATGATTAAAAACCAGAAATTTCCTTAAAATGTATTAAAAAAAAACCATTAATTCATCAAAAAACCCCATAATAATTGATTTAAATCCATCAAATAAATTAAATTTAACATTTTTCCTTAACAACCCCCAATAATAAAGATTTAAAACCATCAAATACATTAAATTTAACATTTTTCCTTAACAAACCCCCATCATAAATGATTAAAAACCAGAAATTTCCTTAATATGTATTAAAAAAACCATTAATTCATCAAAAAACCCCATAATAATTGATTTAAATCCATCAAATAAATAAATTTAACATTTTTCCTTAACAACCCCTAATAATAACCGATTTAAAACCATCAAATACATTAAATTTAACATTTTTCCTTAACAACCCCCAATAATAAACGATTTAAAACCATCAAATACATTAAATTTAACATTTTTCCTTAACAACCCCCAATAATAACCGATTTAAAACCATCAAATACATTAAATTTAACATTTTTCCTTAACAACCCCCAATAATAAACGATTTAAAACCAGAAATTTCCTTAAAATGTATTAAAAAAACCATTAACTCATCAAAAAACCCCATAATAATTGATTTAAATCCATCAAATAAATTAAATTTAACATTTTTCCTTAACAAACCCCCATAATAAATGATTAAAAACCAGAAATTTCCTTAAAATGTATTAAAAAAAACCATTAATTCATCAAAAAACCCCATAATAATTGATTTAAATCCATCAAATAAATTAAATTTAACATTTTTCCTTAACAACCCCCATAATAAATGATTAAAAACCATCAAATACATTAAATTTAACATTTTTCCTTAACAAACCCCCATCATAAATGATTAAAAACCAGAAATTTCCTTAATATGTATTAAAAAAAACCATTAATTCATCAAAAAACCCCATAATAATTGATTTAAATCCATCAAATAAATTAAATTTAACATTTTTCCTTAACAACCCCTAATAATAAACCGATTTAAAACCATCAAATACATTAAATTTAACATTTTTCCTTAACAACCCCCAATAATAACCGATTTAAAACCATCAAATACATTAAATTTAACATTTTTCCTTAACAACCCCCAATAATAACCGATTTAAAACCATCAAATACATTAAATTTAACATTTTTCCTTAACAACCCCCAATAATAAACGATTTAAAACCAGAAATTTCCTTAAAATGTATTAAAAAAACCATTAATTCATCAAAAAAAACCCATAATTATTGATTTAAATCCATCAATTAAATTAAATTTAACATTTTTCCTTAACAACCCCCCATAATAAATGATTAAAAACCAGAAATTTCCTTATAATGTATTAAAAAAACCATAAATTCATCAAAAAACCCCATAATAATTGATTTAAATCCATCAAATAAATTAAATTTAACATTTTTCCTTAACAAACCCCCATAATAAAGATTTAAAACCATCAAATAAATTAAATTTAACATTTTTCCTTAACAAACCCCCATAATAAATGATTAAAAACCAGAAAATTTCCTTAAAATGTATTAAAAAAAACCATTAATTCATCAAAAAACCCCATAATAATTGATTTAAATCCATCAAATAAATTAAATTTAACATTTTTCCTTAACAACCCCCAATAATAAAGATTTAAAACCATCAAATACATTAAATTTAACATTTTTCCTTAACAAACCCCCATCATAAATGATTAAAAAACCAGAAATTTCCTTAATATGTATTAAAAAAACCATTAATTCATCAAAAAACCCCATAATAATTGATTTAAATCCATCAAATAAATTAAATTTAACATTTTTCCTTAACAACCCCTAATAATAACCGATTTAAAACCATCAAATACATTAAATTTAACATTTTTCCTTAACAACCCCCAATAATAACCGATTTTAAAACCATCAAATACATTAAATTTAACATTTTTCCTTAACAACCCCCAATAATAAACGATTTTAAAACCAGAAATTTCCTTAAAATGTATTAAAAAAAAACCATTAATTCATCAAAAAAAAACCATAATAATTGATTTAAATCCATCAATTAAATTAAATTTAACATTTTTCCTTAACAACCCCCCATAATAAATGATTAAAAACCAGAAATTTCCTTAAAATGTATTAAAAAAACCATTAATTCATCAAAAAACCCCATAATAATTGATTTAAATCCATCAAATAAATTAAATTTAACATTTTTCCTTAACAAACCCCCATAATAAATGATTAAAAACCAGAAATTTCCTTAAAAATGTATTAAAAAAAACCATTAATTCATCAAAAAACCCCATAATAATTGATTTTAAATCCATCAAATAAATTAAATTTAACATTTTTCCTTAACAACCCCCAATAATAAAGATTTAAAACCATCAAATACATTAAATTTAACATTTTTCCTTAACAAACCCCCATAATAAATGATTTAAAAACCAGAAATTTCCTTAAAATGTATTAAAAAAACCATTTAATTCATCAAAAAACCCCATAATAATTGATTTAAATCCATCAAATAAATTAAATTTAACATTTTTCCTTAACAACCCCCAATAATAAAGATTTAAAACCATCAAATACATTAAATTTAACATTTTTCCTTAACAACCCCCAATAATAAACGATTTAAAACCATCAAATACATTAAATTTAACATTTTTTCCTTAACAACCCCCAATAATAACCGATTTAAAACCATCAAATACATTAAATTTAACATTTTTTCCTTAACAACCCCCAATAATAAACGATTTTAAAACCAGAAATTTCCTTAAAATGTATTAAAAAAACCATTAACTCATCAAAAAACCCCATAATAATTGATTTAAATCCATCAAATAAATTAAATTTAACATTTTTCCTTAACAAACCCCCATAATAAATGATTAAAAACCAGAAATTTCCTTAAAATGTATTAAAAAAAACCATTAATTCATCAAAAAACCCCATAATAATTGGATTTAAATCCATCAAATAAATTAAATTTAACATTTTTTCCTTAACAACCCCCAATAATAAAGATTTAAAACCATCAAATACATTAAATTTAACATTTTTTCCTTAACAAACCCCCATCATAAATGATTAAAAACCAGAAATTTCCTTAATATGTATTAAAAAAACCATTAATTCATCAAAAAACCCCATAATAATTGATTTAAATCCATCAAATAAATTAAATTTAACATTTTTCCTTAACAACCCCTAATAATAACCGATTTAAAACCATCAAATACATTAAATTTAACATTTTTCCTTAACAACCCCCAATAATAACCGATTTTAAAACCATCAAATACATTAAATTTAACATTTTTCCTTAACAACCCCCAATAATAACCGATTTAAAACCATCAAATACATTAAATTTAACATTTTTCCTTAACAACCCCCAATAATAAACGATTTAAAACCAGAAATTTCCTTAAAATGTATTAAAAAAACCATTAATTCATCAAAAAAACCCATAATTATTGATTTAAATCCATCAATTAAATTAAATTTAACATTTTTCCTTAACAACCCCCCATAATAAATGATTAAAAACCAGAAATTTCCTTATAATGTATTAAAAAAACCATAAATTCATCAAAAAACCCCATAATAATTGATTTAAAATCCATCAAATAAATTAAATTTAACATTTTTCCTTAACAAACCCCCATAATAAAGATTTAAAACCATCAAATAAATTAAATTTAACATTTTTCCTTAACAAACCCCCATAATAAATGATTAAAAACCAGAAATTTCCTTAAAAATGTTATTAAAAAAACCATTAAATTCATCAAAAAACCCCATAATAATTGATTTAAATCCATCAAATAAATTAAATTTAACATTTTTCCTTAACAACCCCCAATAATAAAGATTTTAAAACCATCAAATACATTAAATTTAACATTTTTCCTTAACAAACCCTCATCATAAATGATTAAAAACCAGAAATTTCCTTAATATGTATTAAAAAAACCATTAATTCATCAAAAAACCCCATAATAATTGATTTAAATCCATCAAATAAATTAAATTTAACATTTTTCCTTAACAACCCCTAATAATAACCGATTTAAAACCATCAAATACATTAAATTTAACATTTTTCCTTAACAACCCCCAATAATAACCGATTTAAAACCATCAAATACATTAAATTTAACATTTTTCCTTAACAACCCCCAATAATAAACGATTTAAAACCAGAAATTTCCTTAAAATGTATTAAAAAAAACCATTAATTCATCAAAAAAAAACCATAATAATTGATTTAAATCCATCAATTAAATTAAATTTAACATTTTTCCTTAACAACCCCCCATAATAAATGATTAAAAACCAGAAATTTCCTTAAAATGTATTAAAAAAACCATTAATTCATCAAAAAACCCCATAATAATTGATTTAAATCCATCAAATAAATTAAATTTAACATTTTTCCTTAACAAACCCCCATAATAAATGATTAAAAACCAGAAATTTCCTTAAAATGTATTAAAAAAAACCATTAATTCATCAAAAAACCCCATAATAATTGATTTAAATCCATCAAATAAATTAAATTTAACATTTTTCCTTAAACAACCCCCAATAATAAAGATTTAAAACCATCAAATACATTAAATTTAACATTTTTTCCTTAACAAACCCCCATCATAAATGATTAAAAACCAGAAATTTCCTTAATATGTATTAAAAAAACCATTAATTCATCAAAAAACCCCATAATAATTGATTTAAATCCATCAAATAAATTAAATTTAACATTTTTCCTTAACAACCCCTAATAATAACCGATTTAAAACCATCAAATACATTAAATTTAACATTTTTCCTTAACACACCCCCAATAATAAACGATTTAAAACCATCAAATACATTAAATTTAACATTTTTCCTTAACAACCCCCAATAATAACCGATTTAAAACCATCAAATACATTAAATTTAACATTTTACCTTAACAACCCCCAATAATAAACGATTTTAAAACAGAAATTTCCTTAAAATGTATTAAAAAAACCATTAACTCATCAAAAAACCCCATAATAATTGATTTAAATCCATCAAATAAATTAAATTTAACATTTTTCCTTAACAAACCACCATAATAAATGATTTAAAAACCAGAAATTTCCTTAAAATGTATTAAAAAAAAACCATTAATTCATCAAAAAACCCCATAATAATTGATTTAAATCCATCAAATAAATTAAATTTAACATTTTTCCTTAACAACCCCCATAATAAATGATTAAAAACCATCAAATACATTAAATTTAACATTTTTTCCTTAACAAACCCCCATCATAAATGATTAAAAAACCAGAAATTTCCTTAATATGTATTAAAAAAACCATTAATTCATCAAAAAACCCCATAATAATTGATTTTAAAATCCATCAAATAAATTAAATTTAACATTTTTCCTTAACAACCCCTAATAATAACCGATTTTAAAACCATCAAATACATTAAATTTAACATTTTTCCTTAACAACCCCCAATAATAACCGATTTAAAACCATCAAATACATTAAATTTAACATTTTTCCTTAACAACCCCCAATAATAACCGATTTTAAAACCATCAAATACATTAAATTTAACATTTTTCCTTAACAACCCCCAATAATAAACGATTTAAAACCAGAAATTTCCTTAAAATGTATTAAAAAAACCATTAATTCATCAAAAAAAACCCATAATTATTGATTTAAATCCATCAATTAAATTAAATTTAACATTTTTTCCTTAACAACCCCCCATAATAAATGATTAAAAACCAGAAATTTCCTTATAATGTATTAAAAAAACCATAAATTCATCAAAAAACCCCATAATAATTGATTTAAATCCATCAAATAAATTAAATTTAACATTTTTCCTTAACAAACCCCCATAATAAAGATTTAAAACCATCAAATAATTAAATTTAACATTTTTCCTTAACAAACCCCCATAATAAATGATTAAAAACCAGAAATTTCCTGTAAAATGTATTAAAAAAACCATTAATTCATCAAAAAAACCCCATAATAATTGATTTAAATCCATCAAATAAATTAAATTTAACATTTTTCCTTAACAACCCCCAATAATAAAGATTTTAAAACCATCAAATACATTAAATTTAACATTTTTCCTTAACAAACCCCCATCATAAATGATTAAAAACCCAGAAATTTCCTTAATATGTATTAAAAAAACCATTAATTCATCAAAAAAACCCCATAATAATTGATTTAAATCCATCAAATAAATTAAATTTAACATTTTTCCTTAACAACCCCTAATAATAACCGATTTAAAACCATCAAATACATTAAATTTAACATTTTTCCTTAACAACCCCCAATAATAACCGATTTTAAAACCATCAAATACATTAAATTTAACATTTTTCCTTAACAACCCCCAATAATAAACGATTTAAAACCATCAAATACATTAAATTTAACATTTTTCCTTAACAACCCCCAATAATAAACGATTTAAAACCAGAAATTTCCTTAAAATGTATTAAAAAAAACCATTAATTCATCAAAAAAAAACCATAATAATTGATTTAAATCCATCAAATAAATTAAAATTTAACATTTTTCCTTAACAAACCACCATAATAAATGATTAAAAACCAGAAATTTCCTTAAAATGTATTAAAAAAAACCATTAATTCATCAAAAAACCCATAATAATTGATTTAAATCCATCAAATAAATTAAATTTAACATTTTTCCTTAACAACCCCCATAATAAATGATTAAAAACCATCAAATACATTAAATTTAACATTTTTCCTTAACAAACCCCCATCATAAAATGATTAAAAACCAGAAATTTCCTTAATATGTATTAAAAAAAAACCATTAATTCATCAAAAAAACCCCATAATAATTGATTTAAATCCATCAAATAAATTAAATTTAACATTTTTCCTTAACAACCCCCATAATAACCGATTTAAAACCATCAAATACATTAAATTTAACATTTTTCCTTAACAACCCCCAATAATAACCGATTTAAAACCATCAAATACATTAAAATTTAACATTTTTCCTTAACAACCCCCAATAATAACCGATTTAAAACCATCAAATACATTAAATTTAACATTTTTCCTTAACAACCCCAATAATAAACGATTTAAAACCAGAAATTTCCTTAAAATGTATTAAAAAAACCATTAATTCATCAAAAAAACCCATAATTATTGATTTAAATCCATCAATTAAATTAAATTTAACATTTTTCCTTAACAACCCCCCATAATAAATGATTAAAAACCAGAAATTTCCTTATAATGTATTAAAAAAACCATAAATTCATCAAAAAACCCCATAATAATTGATTTAAATCCATCAAATAAATTAAATTTAACATTTTTCCTTAACAAACCCCCATAATAAAGATTTAAAACCATCAAATAAATTAAATTTAACATTTTTCCTTAACAAACCCCCATAATAAATGATTAAAAACCAGAAATTTCCTTAAAATGTATTAAAAAAACCATTAATTCATCAAAAAAACCCATAATAATTGATTTAAATCCATCAAATAAATTAAATTTAACATTTTTCCTTAACAACCCCCAATAATAAAGATTTAAAACCATCAAATACATTAAATTTAACATTTTTCCTTAACAAACCCCCATCATAAATGATTAAAAACCAGAAATTTCCTTAATATGTATTAAAAAAACCATTAATTCATCAAAAAACCCCATAATAATTGATTTAAATCCATCAAATAAATTAAATTTAACATTTTTTCCTTAACAACCCCTAATAATAACCGATTTAAAACCATCAAATACATTAAATTTAACATTTTTCCTTAACAACCCCCAATAATAACCGATTTAAAACCATCAAATACATTAAATTTAACATTTTTCCTTAACAACCCCCAATAATAAAGATTTAAAACCATCAAATACATTAAATTTAACATTTTTCCTTAACAAACCCCCATAATAAATGATTAAAAACCAGAAATTTCCTTAAAATGTATTAAAAAAACCATTAATTCATCAAAAAACCCCATAATAATTGATTTAAATCCATCAAATAAATTAAATTTAACATTTTTCCTTAACAACCCCCAATAATAAAGATTTAAAACCATCAAATACATTAAATTTAACATTTTTCCTTAACAACCCCCAATAATAAACGATTTAAAACCATCAAATACATTAAATTTAACATTTTTCCTTAACAACCCCCCAATAATAACCAATTTAAAACCATCAAATACATTAAATTTAACATTTTTCCTTAACAACCCCCAATAATAAACGATTTAAAACCAGAAATTTCCTTAAAATGTATTAAAAAACCATTAACTCATCAAAAAACCCCATAATAATTGATTTAAATCCATCAAATAAATTAAATTTAACATTTTTCCTTAACAAACCCCCATAATAAATGATTAAAAACCAGAAATTTCCTTAAAATGTATTAAAAAAAACCATTAATTCATCAAAAAACCCCATAATAATTGATTTAAATCCATCAAATAAATTAAATTTAACATTTTTCCTTAACAACCCCCAATAATAAAGATTTAAAACCATCAAATACATTAAATTTAACATTTTTCCTTAACAAACCCCCATCATAAATGATTAAAAACCAGAAATTTCCTTAATATGTATTAAAAAAACCATTAATTCATCAAAAAACCCCATAATAATTGATTTAAATCCATCAAATAAATTAAATTTAACATTTTTCCTTAACAACCCCTAATAATAACCGATTTAAAACCATCAAATACATTAAATTTAACATTTTTCCTTAACAACCCCCAATAATAACCGATTTAAAACCATCAAATACATTAAATTTAACATTTTTCCTTAACAACCCCCAATAATAACCGATTTAAAACCATCAAATACATTAAATTTAACATTTTTCCTTAACAACCCGCCCAATAATAAACGATTTAAAACCAGAAATTTCCTTAAAATGTATTAAAAAAACCATTAATTCATCAAAAAAACCCATAATTATTGATTTAAATCCATCAATTAAATTAAATTTAACATTTTTCCTTAACAACCCCCCATAATAAAATGATTAAAAACCAGAAATTTCCTTATAATGTATTAAAAAAACCATAAATTCATCAAAAAACCCCATAATAATTGATTTAAATCCATCAAATAAATTAAATTTAACATTTTTTCCTTAACAACCCCTAATAATAACCGATTTAAAACCATCAAATACATTAAATTTAACATTTTTCCTTAACAACCCCAATAATAACCGATTTAAAACCATCAAATACATTAAATTTAACATTTTTCCTTAACAACCCCCAATAATAAACGATTTAAAACCAGAAATTTCCTTAAAATGTATTAAAAAAACCATTAATTCATCAAAAAAACCCATAATTATTGATTTAAATCCATCAAATAAATTAAATTTAACATTTTTCCTTAACAAACCCCCATAATAAAGATTTAAAACCATCAAATAAATTAAATTTAACATTTTTCCTTAACAAACCCCCATAATAAATGATTAAAAACCAGAAATTTCCTTAAAATGTATTTAAAAAAACCATTAATTCATCAAAAAACCCCATAATAATTGATTTAAATCCATCAAATAAATTAAATTTAACATTTTCCCTTAACAACCCCCAATAATAAAGATTTAAAACCATCAAATACATTAAATTTAACATTTTTCCTTAACAAACCCCCATCATAAATGATTTAAAAACCAGAAATTTCCTTAATATGTATTAAAAAAAACCATTAATTCATCAAAAAAACCCATAATAATTGATTTAAATCCATCAAATAAATTAAATTTAACATTTTTCCTTAACAACCCCTAATAATAACCGATTTAAAACCATCAAATACATTAAATTTAACATTTTTCCTTAACAACCCCCCAATAATAAACGATTTAAAACCATCAAATACATTAAATTTAACATTTTTTCCTTAACAACCCCCAATAATAACCGATTTAAAACCATCAAATACATTAAATTTAACATTTTTTCCTTAACAACCCCCAATAATAAACGATTTAAAACCAGAAATTTCCTTAAAATGTATTAAAAAAAACCATTAACTCATCAAAAAACCCCATAATAATTGATTTAAATCCATCAAATAAATTAAATTTAACATTTTTCCTTAACAAACCCCCATAATAAATGATTAAAAACCAGAAATTTCCTTAAAATGTATTAAAAAAAACCATTAATTCATCAAAAAACCCCATAATAATTGATTTAAATCCATCAAATAAATTAAATTTAACATTTTTCCTTAACAACCCCCATAATAAATGATTTAAAAACCATCAAATACATTAAATTTAACATTTTTCCTTAACAAACCCCCATCATAAATGATTAAAAACCAGAAATTTCCTTAATATGTATTAAAAAAACCATTAATTCATCAAAAAACCCATAATAATTGATTTAAATCCATCAAATAAATTAAATTTAACATTTTTCCTTAACAACCCCTAATAATAACCGATTTAAAACCATCAAATACATTAAATTTAACATTTTTCCTTAACAACCCCCAATAATAACCGATTTAAAAACCATCAAATACATTAAATTTAACATTTTTTCCTTAACAACCCCCAATAATAACCGATTTAAAACCATCAAATACATTAAATTTAACATTTTTCCTTAACAACCCCCAATAATAAACGATTTAAAACCAGAAATTTCCTTAAAATGTATTAAAAAAACCATTAATTCATCAAAAAAACCCATAATTATTGATTTAAATCCATCAATTAAATTAAATTTAACATTTTTCCCTTAACAACCCCCCATAATAAATGATTAAAAACCAGAAATTTCCTTATAATGTATTAAAAAAAACCATAAATTCATCAAAAAACCCCATAATAATTGATTTAAATCCATCAAATAAATTAAATTTAACATTTTTCCTTAACAAACCCCATAATAAAGATTTAAAACCATCAAATAAATTAAATTTAACATTTTTCCTTAACAAACCCCCATAATAAATGATTAAAAACCAGAAATTTCCTTAAAATGTATTAAAAAAACCATTAATTCATCAAAAAACCCCATAATAATTGATTTAAATCCATCAAATAAATTAAATTTAACATTTTTCCTTAACAACCCCTAATAATAACCGATTTAAAACCATCAAATACATTAAATTTAACATTTTTCCTTAACAACCCCCAATAATAACCGATTTAAAACCATCAAATACATTAAATTTAACATTTTTCCTTAACAACCCCCAATAATAAACGATTTAAAACCAGAAATTTCCTTAAAATGTATTAAAAAAAACCATTAATTCATCAAAAAAAAACCATAATAATTGATTTAAATCCATCAATTAAATTAAATTTAACATTTTTCCTTAACAACCCCCCATAATAAATGATTTAAAAACCAGAAATTTCCTTAAAATGTATTAAAAAAAACCATTAATTCATCAAAAAACCCCATAATAATTGATTTAAATCCATCAAATAAATTAAATTTAACATTTTTCCTTAACAAACCCCCATAATAAATGATTAAAAACCAGAAATTTCCTTAAAATGTATTAAAAAAAACCATTAATTCATCAAAAAACCCCATAATAATTGATTTAAATCCATCAAATAAATTAAATTTAACATTTTTCCTTAACAACCCCCAATAATAAAGATTTAAAACCATCAAATACATTAAATTTAACATTTTTCCTTAACAAACCCCCATAATAAATGATTAAAAACCAGAAATTTCCTTAAAATGTATTAAAAAAACCATTAATTCATCAAAAAACCCCATAATAATTGATTTAAATCCATCAAATAAATTAAATTTAACATTTTTCCTTAACAACCCCCAATAATAAAGATTTTAAAACCATCAAATACATTAAATTTAACATTTTTCCTTAACAACCCCCAATAATAAACGATTTAAAACCATCAAATACATTAAATTTAACATTTTTCCTTAACAACCCCCAATAATAACCGATTTAAAACCATCAAATACATTAAATTTAACATTTTTCCTTAACAACCCCCAATAATAAACGATTTAAAACCAGAAATTTCCTTAAAATGTATTAAAAAAACCATTAACTCATCAAAAAACCCCATAATAATTGATTTAAATCCATCAAATAAATTAAATTTAACATTTTTCCTTAACAAACCCCCATAATAAATGATTAAAAACCAGAAATTTCCTTAAAATGTATTAAAAAAAAACCATTAATTCATCAAAAAACCCCATAATAATTGATTTTAAATCCATCAAATAAATTAAATTTAACATTTTTCCTTAACAACCCCAATAATAAAGATTTAAAACCATCAAATACATTAAATTTAACATTTTTTCCTTAACAAACCCCCATCATAAATGATTAAAAACCAGAAATTTCCTTAATATGTATTAAAAAAACCATTAATTCATCAAAAAACCCCATAATAATTGATTTAAATCCATCAAATAAATTAAATTTAACATTTTTCCTTAACAACCCCTAATAATAACCGATTTAAAACCATCAAATACATTAAATTTAACATTTTTCCTTAACAACCCCCAATAATAACCGATTTAAAACCATCAAATACATTAAATTTAACATTTTTCCTTAACAACCCCCAATAATAACCGATTTAAAACCATCAAATACATTAAATTTAACATTTTTCCTTAACAACCCCCAATAATAAACGATTTAAAACCAGAAATTTCCTTAAAATGTATTAAAAAAACCATTAATTCATCAAAAAAACCCATAATTATTGATTTAAATCCATCAATTAAATTAAATTTAACATTTTTCCTTAACAACCCCCCATAATAAATGATTAAAAACCAGAAATTTCCTTATAATGTATTAAAAAAACCATAAATTCATCAAAAAACCCCATAATAATTGATTTAAATCCATCAAATAAATTAAATTTAACATTTTTCCTTAACAAACCCCCATAATAAAGATTTAAAACCATCAAATAAATTAAATTTAACATTTTTCCTTAACAAACCCCCATAATAAATGATTAAAAACCAGAAATTTCCTTAAAATGTATTAAAAAAACCATTAATTCATCAAAAAACCCCATAATAATTGATTTAAATCCATCAAATAAATTAAATTTAACATTTTTCCTTAACAACCCCCAATAATAAAGATTTTAAAACCATCAAATACATTAAATTTAACATTTTTCCTTAACAAACCCTCATCATAAATGATTAAAAACCAGAAATTTCCTTAATATGTATTAAAAAAACCATTAATTCATCAAAAAACCCCATAATAATTGATTTAAATCCATCAAATAAATTAAATTTAACATTTTTCCTTAACAACCCCTAATAATAACCGATTTAAAACCATCAAATACATTAAATTTAACATTTTTCCTTAACAACCCCCAATAATAACCGATTTAAAACCATCAAATACATTAAATTTAACATTTTTCCTTAACAACCCCCAATAATAAACGATTTAAAACCAGAAATTTCCTTAAAATGTATTAAAAAAAACCATTAATTCATCAAAAAAAAACCATAATAATTGATTTAAATCCATCAATTAAATTAAATTTAACATTTTTCCTTAACAACCCCCCCATAATAAATGATTAAAAACCAGAAATTTCCTTAAAATGTATTAAAAAAAACCATTAATTCATCAAAAAAACCCCATAATAATTGATTTAAATCCATCAAATAAATTAAATTTAACATTTTTCCTTAACAAACCCCCATAATAAATGATTAAAAACCAGAAATTTCCTTAAAATGTATTAAAAAAAAACCATTAATTCATCAAAAAACCCCATAATAATTGATTTAAATCCATCAAATAAATTAAATTTAACATTTTTCCTTAACAACCCCCAATAATAAAGATTTAAAACCATCAAATACATTAAATTTAACATTTTTCCTTAACAAACCCCCATCATAAATGATTAAAAACCAGAAATTTCCTTAATATGTATTAAAAAAAACCATTAATTCATCAAAAAACCCCATAATAATTGATTTTAAATCCATCAAATAAATTAAATTTAACATTTTTCCTTAACAACCCCTAATAATAACCGATTTAAAACCATCAAATACATTAAATTTAACATTTTTCCTTAACAACCCCCAATAATAAACGATTTAAAACCATCAAATACATTAAATTTAACATTTTTCCTTAACAACCCCCAATAATAACCGATTTAAAACCATCAAATACATTAAATTTAACATTTTACCTTAACAACCCCCAATAATAAACGATTTAAAACCAGAAATTTCCTTAAAATGTATTAAAAAAACCATTAACTCATCAAAAAACCCCATAATAATTGATTTAAATCCATCAAATAAATTAAATTTAACATTTTTCCTTAACAAACCACCATAATAAATGATTAAAAAACCAGAAATTTCCTTAAAATGTATTAAAAAAAACCATTAATTCATCAAAAAACCCCATAATAATTGATTTAAATCCATCAAATAAATTAAATTTAACATTTTTCCTTAACAACCCCCATAATAAATGATTAAAAACCATCAAATACATTAAATTTAACATTTTTCCTTAACAAACCCCCATCATAAATGATTAAAAACCAGAAATTTCCTTAATATGTATTAAAAAAAACCATTAATTCATCAAAAAACCCCATAATAATTGATTTAAATCCATCAAATAAATTAAATTTAACATTTTTCCTTAACAACCCCTAATAATAACCGATTTAAAACCATCAAATACATTAAATTTAACATTTTCCTTAACAACCCCCAATAATAACCGATTTAAAACCATCAAATACATTAAATTTAACATTTTTCCTTAACAACCCCCAATAATAACCGATTTAAAACCATCAAATACATTAAATTTAACATTTTTCCTTAACAACCCCCAATAATAAACGATTTAAAACCAGAAATTTCCTTAAAATGTATTAAAAAAACCATTAATTCATCAAAAAAACCCATAATTATTGATTTAAATCCATCAATTAAATTAAATTTAACATTTTTCCTTAACAACCCCCCATAATAAATGATTAAAAACCAGAAATTTCCTTATAATGTATTAAAAAAAACCATAAATTCATCAAAAAACCCCATAATAATTGATTTAAATCCATCAAATAAATTAAATTTAACATTTTCCTTAACAAACCCCCATAATAAAGATTTAAAACCATCAAATAAATTAAATTTAACATTTTTCCTTAACAAACCCCCATAATAAATGATTAAAAACCAGAAATTTCCTTAAAATGTATTAAAAAAACCATTAATTCATCAAAAAACCCCATAATAATTGATTTAAATCCATCAAATAAATTAAATTTAACATTTTTCCTTAACAACCCCCAATAATAAAGATTTAAAACCATCAAATACATTAAATTTAACATTTTTTCCTTAACAAACCCCCATCATAAATGATTAAAAACCAGAAATTTCCTTAATATGTATTAAAAAAACCATTAATTCATCAAAAAACCCCATAATAATTGATTTAAATCCATCAAATAAATTAAATTTAACATTTTTCCTTAACAACCCCTAATAATAACCGATTTAAAACCATCAAATACATTAAATTTAACATTTTTCCTTAACAACCCCCAATAATAACCGATTTTAAAACCATCAAATACATTAAATTTAACATTTTTCCTTAACAACCCCCAATAATAAACGATTTAAAACCATCAAATACATTAAATTTAACATTTTTCCTTAACAACCCCCAATAATAAACGATTTAAAACCAGAAATTTTCCTTAAAATGTATTAAAAAAAACCATTAATTCATCAAAAAAAAACCATAATAATTGATTTAAATCCATCAATTAAATTAAATTTAACATTTTTCCTTAACAACCCCCCATAATAAATGATTAAAAACCAGAAATTTCCTTAAAATGTATTAAAAAAACCATTAATTCATCAAAAAACCCCATAATAATTGATTTAAATCCATCAAATAAATTAAATTTAACATTTTTCCTTAACAAACCACCATAATAAATGATTAAAAACCAGAAATTTCCTTAAAATGTATTAAAAAAAACCATTAATTCATCAAAAAACCCCATAATAATTGATTTAAATCCATCAAATAAATTAAATTTAACATTTTTTCCTTAACAACCCCCATAATAAATGATTAAAAACCATCAAATACATTAAATTTAACATTTTTCCTTAACAAACCCCCATCATAAATGATTAAAAACCAGAAATTTCCTTAATATGTATTAAAAAAACCATTAATTCATCAAAAAAACCCCATAATAATTGATTTAAATCCATCAAATAAATTAAATTTAACATTTTTCCTTAACAACCCCTAATAATAACCGATTTAAAACCATCAAATACATTAAATTTAACATTTTTCCTTAACAACCCCCAATAATAACCGATTTAAAACCATCAAATACATTAAATTTAACATTTTTCCTTAACAACCCCCAATAATAACCGATTTAAAACCATCAAATACATTAAATTTAACATTTTTCCTTAACAACCCCCAATAATAAACGATTTAAAACCAGAAATTTCCTTAAAATGTATTAAAAAAACCATTAATTCATCAAAAAAACCCATAATTATTGATTTAAATCCATCAATTAAATTAAATTTAACATTTTTCCTTAACAACCCCCCATAATAAATGATTAAAAACCAGAAATTTCCTTATAATGTATTAAAAAAACCATAAATTCATCAAAAAACCCCATAATAATTGATTTAAATCCATCAAATAAATTAAATTTAACATTTTTCCTTAACAAACCCCCATAATAAAGATTTAAAACCATCAAATAAATTAAATTTAACATTTTTCCTTAACAAACCCCCATAATAAATGATTAAAAACCAGAAAATTTCCTTAAAATGTATTAAAAAAACCATTAATTCATCAAAAAACCCCATAATAATTGATTTAAATCCATCAAATAAATTAAATTTAACATTTTTCCTTAACAACCCCCAATAATAAAGATTTAAAACCATCAAATACATTAAATTTAACATTTTTCCTTAACAAACCCCCATCATAAATGATATAAAAACCAGAAATTTCCTTAATATGTATTAAAAAAACCATTAATTCATCAAAAAACCCCATAATAATTGATTTAAATCCATCAAATAAATTAAATTTAACATTTTTCCTTAACAACCCCTAATAATAACCGATTTAAAACCATCAAATACATTAAATTTAACATTTTTCCTTAACAACCCCCAATAATAACCGATTTTAAAACCATCAAAATACATTAAATTTAACATTTTTCCTTAACAACCCCCAATAATAAAGATTTAAAACCATCAAATACATTAAATTTAACATTTTTCCTTAACAAACCCCCATAATAAATGATTAAAAACCAGAAAATTTCCTTAAAATGTATTAAAAAAACCATTAATTCATCAAAAAACCCCATAATAATTGATTTAAATCCATCAAATAAATTAAATTTAACATTTTTCCTTAACAACCCCCAATAATAAAGATTTAAAACCATCAAATACATTAAATTTAACATTTTTCCTTAACAACCCCCAATAATAAACGATTTAAAACCATCAAATACATTAAATTTAACATTTTTCCTTAACAACCCCCAATAATAACCAATTTAAAACCATCAAATACATTAAATTTAACATTTTTCCTTAACAACCCCCCAATAATAAACGATTTAAAACCAGAAATTTCCTTAAAATGTATTAAAAAAACCATTAACTCATCAAAAAAACCCCATAATAATTGATTTAAATCCATCAAATAAATTAAATTTAACATTTTTCCTTAACAAACCCCCATAATAAATGATTAAAAACCAGAAATTTCCTTAAAATGTATTAAAAAAAACCATTAATTCATCAAAAAACCCCATAATAATTGATTTAAATCCATCAAATAAATTAAATTTAACATTTTTCCTTAACAACCCCCAATAATAAAGATTTAAAACCATCAAATACATTAAATTTAACATTTTTTCCTTAACAAACCCCCATCATAAATGATTAAAAACCAGAAATTTCCTTAATATGTATTAAAAAAACCATTAATTCATCAAAAAACCCCATAATAATTGATTTTAAATCCATCAAATAAATTAAATTTAACATTTTTCCTTAACAACCCCTAATAATAACCGATTTTAAAACCATCAAATACATTAAATTTAAACATTTTTCCTTAACAACCCCCAATAATAACCGATTTAAAACCATCAAATACATTAAATTTAACATTTTTCCTTAACAACCCCCAATAATAACCGATTTAAAACCATCAAATACATTAAATTTAACATTTTTCCTTAACAACCCCCAATAATAAACGATTTAAAACCAGAAATTTCCTTAAAATGTATTAAAAAAAACCATTAATTCATCAAAAAAACCCATAATTATTGATTTAAATCCATCAATTAAATTAAATTTAACATTTTTCCTTAACAACCCCCCATAATAAATGATTAAAAACCAGAAATTTCCTTATAATGTATTAAAAAAACCATAAATTCATCAAAAAACCCCATAATAATTGATTTAAATCCATCAAATAAATTAAATTTAACATTTTTCCTTAACAACCCCTAATAATAACCGATTTAAAACCATCAAATACATTAAATTTTAACATTTTTCCTTAACAACCCCCAATAATAACCGATTTAAAACCATCAAATACATTAAATTTAACATTTTTCCTTAACAACCCCCAATAATAAACGATTTTAAAACCAGAAATTTCCTTAAAATGTATTTAAAAAAACCATTAATTCATCAAAAAAACCCATAATTATTGATTTAAATCCATCAAATAAATTAAATTTAACATTTTTCCTTAACAAACCCCCATAATAAAGATTTAAAACCATCAAATAAATTAAATTTAACATTTTTCCTTAACAAACCCCCATAATAAATGATTAAAAACCAGAAATTTCCTTAAAATGTATTAAAAAAACCATTAATTCATCAAAAAACCCCATAATAATTGATTTAAATCCATCAAATAAATTAAATTTAACATTTTCCCTTAACAACCCCCAATAA
>NW_026869996.1:1875256-1909078 GCF_020882245.1 Rhopalosiphum padi | reverse complement strand
TATGTATTAAAAAAAACCATTAATTCATCAAAAAACCCCATAATAATTGATTTAAATCCATCAAATAAATTAAATTTAACATTTTTCCTTAACAACCCCTAATAATAACCGATTTAAAACCATCAAATACATTAAATTTAACATTTTTCCTTAACAACCCCCAATAATAAACGATTTAAAACCATCAAATACATTAAATTTAACATTTTTCCTTAACAACCCCCAATAATAACCGATTTAAAACCATCAAATACATTAAATTTAACATTTTACCTTAACAACCCCCAATAATAAACGATTTAAAACCAGAAATTTCCTTAAAATGTATTAAAAAAACCATTAACTCATCAAAAAACCCCATAATAATTGATTTAAATCCATCAAATAAATTAAATTTAACATTTTTCCTTAACAAACCACCATAATAAATGATTAAAAACCAGAAATTTCCTTAAAATGTATTAAAAAAAACCATTAATTCATCAAAAAACCCCATAATAATTGATTTAAATCCATCAAATAAATTAAATTTAACATTTTTCCTTAACAACCCCCCATAATAAATGATTAAAAACCATCAAATACATTAAATTTAACATTTTTCCTTAACAAACCCCCATCATAAATGATTAAAAACCAGAAATTTCCTTAATATGTATTAAAAAAAAACCATTAATTCATCAAAAAAACCCCATAATAATTGATTTAAATCCATCAAATAAATTAAATTTAACATTTTTCCTTAACAACCCCCCCCCCTAATAATAACCGATTTAAAACCATCAAATACATTAAATTTAACATTTTTCCTTAACAACCCCCAATAATAACCGATTTAAAAACCATCAAATACATTAAATTTAACATTTTTTCCTTAACAACCCCCAATAATAACCGATTTAAAACCATCAAATACATTAAATTTAACATTTTTCCTTAACAACCCCCAATAATAAACGATTTAAAACCAGAAATTTCCTTAAAATGTATTAAAAAAAACCATTAATTCATCAAAAAAAAAACCCATAATTATTGATTTAAATCCATCAATTAAATTAAATTTAACATTTTTCCTTAACAACCCCCCATAATAAATGATTAAAAACCAGAAATTTCCTTATAATGTATTAAAAAAACCATAAATTCATCAAAAAACCCCATAATAATTGATTTAAATCCATCAAATAAATTAAATTTAACATTTTTCCTTAACAAACCCCCATAATAAAGATTTAAAACCATCAAATAAATTAAATTTAACATTTTTCCTTAACAAACCCCCATAATAAATGATTAAAAACCAGAAATTTCCTTAAAATGTATTAAAAAAACCATTAATTCATCAAAAAACCCCATAATAATTGATTTAAATCCATCAAATAAATTAAATTTAACATTTTTCCTTAACAACCCCCAATAATAAAGATTTAAAACCATCAAATACATTAAATTTAACATTTTTCCTTAACAAACCCCCATCATAAATGATTAAAAACCAGAAATTTCCTTAATATGTATTAAAAAAAACCATTAATTCATCAAAAAACCCCATAATAATTGATTTAAATCCATCAAATAAATTAAATTTAACATTTTTCCTTAACAACCCCTAATAATAACCGATTTAAAACCATCAAATACATTAAATTTAACATTTTTCCTTAACAACCCCCAATAATAACCGATTTAAAACCATCAAATACATTAAATTTAACATTTTTCCTTAACAACCCCCAATAATAAACGATTTAAAACCAGAAATTTCCTTAAAATGTATTAAAAAAAACCATTAATTCATCAAAAAAAAACCATAATAATTGATTTAAATCCATCAATTAAATTAAATTTAACATTTTTCCTTAACAACCCCCCATAATAAATGATTAAAAACCAGAAAATTTCCTTAAAATGTATTAAAAAAAACCATTAATTCATCAAAAAACCCCATAATAATTGATTTAAATCCATCAAATAAATTAAATTTAACATTTTTCCTTAACAAACCCCCATAATAAATGATTAAAAACCAGAAATTTCCTTAAAATGTATTAAAAAAAAACCATTAATTCATCAAAAAAACCCCATAATAATTGATTTAAATCCATCAAATAAATTAAATTTAACATTTTTCCTTAACAACCCCCAATAATAAAGATTTAAAACCATCAAATACATTAAATTTAACATTTTTCCTTAACAAACCCCCATAATAAATGATTAAAAACCAGAAATTTCCTTAAAATGTATTAAAAAAACCATTAATTCATCAAAAAACCCCATAATAATTGATTTAAATCCATCAAATAAATTAAATTTAACATTTTTCCTTAACAACCCCCAATAATAAAGATTTAAAACCATCAAATACATTAAATTTAACATTTTTCCTTAACAACCCCCAATAATAAACGATTTAAAAACCATCAAATACATTAAATTTAACATTTTTCCTTAACAACCCCCAATAATAACCAATTTAAAACCATCAAATACATTAAATTTAACATTTTTCCTTAACAACCCCCAATAATAAACGATTTAAAACCAGAAATTTCCTTAAAATGTATTAAAAAAACCATTAACTCATCAAAAAAACCCCATAATAATTGATTTAAAATCCATCAAATAAATTAAATTTAACATTTTTCCTTAACAAACCCCCATAATAAATGATTAAAAACCAGAAATTTCCTTAAAATGTATTAAAAAAAAACCATTAATTCATCAAAAAAAACCCCATAATAATTGATTTAAATCCATCAAATAAATTAAATTTAACATTTTTCCTTAACAACCCCCAATAATAAGATTTAAAACCATCAAATACATTAAATTTAACATTTTTCCTTAACAAACCCCCATCATAAATGATTAAAAACCAGAAATTTCCTTAATATGTATTAAAAAAAACCATTAATTCATCAAAAAACCCCATAATAATTGATTTAAATCCATCAAATAAATTAAATTTAACATTTTTCCTTAACAACCCCTAATAATAACCGATTTAAAACCATCAAATACATTAAATTTAACATTTTTCCTTAACAACCCCCAATAATAACCGATTTAAAAACCATCAAATACATTAAATTTAACATTTTTCCTTAACAACCCCCCAATAATAACCGATTTAAAACCATCAAATACATTAAATTTAACATTTTTCCTTAACAACCCCCAATAATAAACGATTTAAAACCAGAAATTTCCTTAAAATGTATTAAAAAAAACCATTAATTCATCAAAAAAAACCCATAATTATTGATTTAAATCCATCAATTAAATTAAATTTAACATTTTTCCTTAACAACCCCCCCATAATAAATGATTAAAAACCAGAAATTTCCTTATAATGTATTAAAAAAAAACCATAAATTCATCAAAAAACCCCATAATAATTGATTTAAATCCATCAAATAAATTAAATTTAACATTTTTCCTTAACAAACCCCCATAATAAAGATTTAAAACCATCAAATAAATTAAATTTAACATTTTTCCTTAACAAACCCCCATAATAAATGATTAAAAACCAGAAATTTCCTTAAAATGTATTAAAAAAAACCATTAATTCATCAAAAAAACCCCATAATAATTGATTTAAATCCATCAAATAAATTAAATTTAACATTTTCCCTTAACAACCCCCAATAATAAAGATTTAAAACCATCAAATACATTAAATTTAACATTTTTCCTTAACAAACCCCCCATCATAAATGATTAAAAACAGAAATTTCCTTAATATGTATTAAAAAAAACCATTAATTCATCAAAAAAACCCCATAATAATTGATTTAAATCCATCAAATAAATTAAATTTAACATTTTTCCTTAACAACCCCTAATAATAACCGATTTAAAACCATCAAATACATTAAATTTAACATTTTTCCTTAACAACCCCCCAATAATAACCGATTTAAAACCATCAAATACATTAAATTTAACATTTTTCCTTAACAACCCCCAATAATAAACGATTTAAAACCAGAAATTTCCTTAAAATGTATTAAAAAAAACCATTAATTCATCAAAAAAAAACCATAATAATTGATTTAAATCCATCAATTAAATTAAATTTAACATTTTTCCTTAACAACCCCCCATAATAAATGATTAAAAAACCAGAAATTTCCTTAAAATGTATTAAAAAAAACCATTAATTCATCAAAAAAACCCCCATAATAATTGATTTAAATCCATCAAATAAATTAAATTTAACATTTTTCCTTAACAAACCCCCATAATAAATGATTAAAAACCAGAAATTTCCTTAAAATGTATTAAAAAAAAACCATTAATTCATCAAAAAACCCCATAATAATTGATTTAAATCCATCAAATAAATTAAATTTAACATTTTTCCTTAACAACCCCCAATAATAAAGATTTAAAACCATCAAATACATTAAATTTAACATTTTTCCTTAACAAACCCCCATAATAAATGATTAAAAACCAGAAATTTCCTTAAAATGTATTAAAAAAACCATTAATTCATCAAAAAAACCCCATAATAATTGATTTAAATCCATCAAATAAATTAAATTTAACATTTTTCCTTAACAACCCCCAATAATAAAGATTTAAAACCATCAAATACATTAAATTTAACATTTTTCCTTAACAACCCCCAATAATAAACGATTTAAAACCATCAAATACATTAAATTTAACATTTTTCCTTAACAACCCCCAATAATAACCGATTTAAAACCATCAAATACATTAAATTTAACATTTTTCCTTAACAACCCCCAATAATAAACGATTTAAAACCAGAAATTTCCTTAAAATGTATTAAAAAAACCATTAACTCATCAAAAAAACCCCATAATAATTGATTTAAATCCATCAAATAAATTAAATTTAACATTTTTCCTTAACAAACCCCCATAATAAATGATTAAAAACCAGAAATTTCCTTAAAATGTATTAAAAAAAACCATTAATTCATCAAAAAACCCCATAATAATTGATTTAAATCCATCAAATAAATTAAATTTAACATTTTTCCTTAACAAACCCCCATAATAAATGATTAAAAACCAGAAATTTCCTTAAAATGTATTAAAAAAAACCATTAATTCATCAAAAAACCCCATAATAATTGATTTAAATCCATCAAATAAATTAAATTTAACATTTTTCCTTAACAACCCCCAATAATAAAGATTTAAAACCATCAAATACATTAAATTTAACATTTTTCCTTAACAAACCCCCATCATAAATGATTAAAAACCAGAAATTTCCTTAATATGTATTAAAAAAACCATTAATTCATCAAAAAACCCCATAATAATTGATTTAAATCCATCAAATAAATTAAATTTAACATTTTTCCTTAACAACCCCTAATAATAACCGATTTAAAACCATCAAATACATTAAATTTAACATTTTTCCTTAACAACCCCCAATAATAACCGATTTAAAACCATCAAATACATTAAATTTAACATTTTTCCTTAACAACCCCCCAATAATAAACGATTTAAAACCAGAAATTTCCTTAAAATGTATTAAAAAAAACCATTAATTCATCAAAAAAAAACCATAATAATTGATTTAAATCCATCAATTAAATTAAATTTAACATTTTTCCTTAACAACCCCCCATAATAAATGATTAAAAACCAGAAATTTCCTTAAAATGTATTAAAAAAACCATTAATTCATCAAAAAACCCCATAATAATTGATTTAAATCCATCAAATAAATTAAATTTAACATTTTTCCTTAACAAACCCCCATAATAAATGATTAAAAACCAGAAATTTCCTTAAAATGTATTAAAAAAAACCATTAATTCATCAAAAAACCCCATAATAATTGATTTAAATCCATCAAATAAATTAAATTTAACATTTTTCCTTAACAACCCCCAATAATAAAGATTTAAAACCATCAAATACATTAAATTTAACATTTTTCCTTAACAAACCCCCATAATAAATGATTAAAAACCAGAAATTTCCTTAAAATGTATTAAAAAAAACCATTAATTCATCAAAAAACCCCATAATAATTGATTTAAATCCATCAAATAAATTAAATTTAACATTTTTCCTTAACAACCCCCAATAATAAAGATTTAAAACCATCAAATACATTAAATTTAACATTTTTCCTTAACAACCCCCAATAATAAACGATTTAAAACCATCAAATACATTAAATTTAACATTTTTCCTTAACAACCCCCAATAATAACCAATTTAAAACCATCAAATACATTAAATTTAACATTTTTCCTTAACAACCCCCAATAATAAACGATTTAAAACCAGAAATTTCCTTAAAATGTATTAAAAAAACCATTAACTCATCAAAAAACCCCATAATAATTGATTTAAATCCATCAAATAAATTAAATTTAACATTTTTCCTTAACAAACCCCCATAATAAATGATTAAAAACCAGAAATTTCCTTAAAATGTATTAAAAAAAACCATTAATTCATCAAAAAACCCCATAATAATTGATTTAAATCCATCAAATAAATTAAATTTAACATTTTTCCTTAACAACCCCCAATAATAAAGATTTAAAACCATCAAATACATTAAATTTAACATTTTTCCTTAACAAACCCCCATCATAAATGATTAAAAACCAGAAATTTCCTTAATATGTATTAAAAAAAACCATTAATTCATCAAAAAACCCCATAATAATTGATTTAAATCCATCAAATAAATTAAATTTAACATTTTTCCTTAACAACCCCTAATAATAACCGATTTAAAACCATCAAATACATTAAATTTAACATTTTTCCTTAACAACCCCCAATAATAACCGATTTAAAACCATCAAATACATTAAATTTAACATTTTTCCTTAACAACCCCCAATAATAACCGATTTAAAACCATCAAATACATTAAATTTAACATTTTTCCTTAACAACCCCCAATAATAAACGATTTAAAACCAGAAATTTCCTTAAAATGTATTAAAAAAACCATTAATTCATCAAAAAAACCCATAATTATTGATTTAAATCCATCAATTAAATTAAATTTAACATTTTTCCTTAACAACCCCCCATAATAAATGATTAAAAACCAGAAATTTCCTTATAATGTATTAAAAAAAACCATAAATTCATCAAAAAACCCCATAATAATTGATTTAAATCCATCAAATAAATTAAATTTAACATTTTTCCTTAACAAACCCCCATAATAAAGATTTAAAACCATCAAATAAATTAAATTTAACATTTTTCCTTAACAAACCCCCATAATAAATGATTAAAAACCAGAAATTTCCTTAAAATGTATTAAAAAAACCATTAATTCATCAAAAAAACCCCATAATAATTGATTTAAATCCATCAAATAAATTAAATTTAACATTTTCCCTTAACAACCCCCAATAATAAAGATTTAAAACCATCAAATACATTAAATTTAACATTTTTCCTTAACAAACCCCCATCATAAATGATTAAAAACCAGAAATTTCCTTAATATGTATTAAAAAAACCATTAATTCATCAAAAAACCCCATAATAATTGATTTAAATCCATCAAATAAATTAAATTTAACATTTTTCCTTAACAACCCCTAATAATAACCGATTTAAAACCATCAAATACATTAAATTTAACATTTTTCCTTAACAACCCCCAATAATAACCGATTTAAAACCATCAAATACATTAAATTTAACATTTTTCCTTAACAACCCCCAATAATAAACGATTTAAAACCAGAAATTTCCTTAAAATGTATTAAAAAAAAACATTAATTCATCAAAAAAAAACCATAATAATTGATTTAAATCCATCAATTAAATTAAATTTAACATTTTTCCTTAACAACCCCCCATAATAAATGATTAAAAACCAGAAATTTCCTTAAAATGTATTAAAAAAACCATTAATTCATCAAAAAACCCCATAATAATTGATTTAAATCCATCAAATAAATTAAATTTAACATTTTTCCTTAACAAACCCCCATAATAAATGATTAAAAACCAGAAATTTCCTTAAAATGTATTAAAAAAAACCATTAATTCATCAAAAAACCCCATAATAATTGATTTAAATCCATCAAATAAATTAAATTTAACATTTTTCCTTAACAACCCCCAATAATAAAGATTTAAAACCATCAAATACATTAAATTTAACATTTTTCCTTAACAAACCCCCATAATAAATGATTAAAAACCAGAAATTTCCTTAAAATGTATTAAAAAAACCATTAATTCATCAAAAAACCCCATAATAATTGATTTAAATCCATCAAATAAATTAAATTTAACATTTTTCCTTAACAACCCCCAATAATAAAGATTTAAAACCATCAAATACATTAAATTTAACATTTTTCCTTAACAACCCCCAATAATAAACGATTTAAAACCATCAAATACATTAAATTTAACATTTTTCCTTAACAACCCCCAATAATAACCGATTTAAAACCATCAAATACATTAAATTTAACATTTTTCCTTAACAACCCCCAATAATAAACGATTTAAAACCAGAAATTTCCTTAAAATGTATTAAAAAAACCATTAACTCATCAAAAAACCCCATAATAATTGATTTAAATCCATCAAATAAATTAAATTTAACATTTTTCCTTAACAAACCCCCATAATAAATGATTAAAAACCAGAAATTTCCTTAAAATGTATTAAAAAAACCATTAATTCATCAAAAAACCCCATAATAATTGATTTAAATCCATCAAATAAATTAAATTTAACATTTTTCCTTAACAAACCCCCATAATAAATGATTAAAAACCAGAAATTTCCTTAAAATGTATTAAAAAAAACCATTAATTCATCAAAAAACCCCATAATAATTGATTTAAATCCATCAAATAAATTAAATTTAACATTTTTCCTTAACAACCCCCAATAATAAAGATTTAAAACCATCAAATACATTAAATTTAACATTTTTCCTTAACAAACCCCCATCATAAATGATTAAAAACCAGAAATTTCCTTAATATGTATTAAAAAAACCATTAATTCATCAAAAAACCCCATAATAATTGATTTAAATCCATCAAATAAATTAAATTTAACATTTTTCCTTAACAACCCCTAATAATAACCGATTTAAAACCATCAAATACATTAAATTTAACATTTTTCCTTAACAACCCCCAATAATAAACGATTTAAAACCATCAAATACATTAAATTTAACATTTTTCCTTAACAACCCCCAATAATAACCGATTTAAAACCATCAAATACATTAAATTTAACATTTTTCCTTAACAACCCCCAATAATAAACGATTTAAAACCAGAAATTTCCTTAAAATGTATTAAAAAAACCATTAACTCATCAAAAAACCCCATAATAATTGATTTAAATCCATCAAATAAATTAAATTTAACATTTTTCCTTAACAAACCCCCATAATAAATGATTAAAAACCAGAAATTTCCTTAAAATGTATTAAAAAAAACCATTAATTCATCAAAAAACCCCATAATAATTGATTTAAATCCATCAAATAAATTAAATTTAACATTTTTCCTTAACAACCCCCAATAATAAAGATTTAAAACCATCAAATACATTAAATTTAACATTTTTCCTTAACAAACCCCCATCATAAATGATTAAAAACCAGAAATTTCCTTAATATGTATTAAAAAAACCATTAATTCATCAAAAAACCCCATAATAATTGATTTAAATCCATCAAATAAATTAAATTTAACATTTTTCCTTAACAACCCCTAATAATAACCGATTTAAAACCATCAAATACATTAAATTTAACATTTTTCCTTAACAACCCCCAATAATAACCGATTTAAAACCATCAAATACATTAAATTTAACATTTTTCCTTAACAACCCCCAATAATAAACGATTTAAAACCAGAAATTTCCTTAAAATGTATTAAAAAAAACCATTAATTCATCAAAAAAAAACCATAATAATTGATTTAAATCCATCAAATAAATTAAATTTAACATTTTTCCTTAACAAACCCCCATAATAAATGATTTAAAACCAGAAATTTCCTTAAAATGTATTAAAAAAAACCATTAATTCATCAAAAAAAAACCATAATAATTGATTTAAATCCATCAATTAAATTAAATTTAACATTTTTCCTTAACAACCCCCCATAATAAATGATTAAAAACCAGAAATTTCCTTAAAATGTATTAAAAAAACCATTAATTCATCAAAAAACCCCATAATAATTGATTTAAATCCATCAAATAAATTAAATTTAACATTTTTCCTTAACAAACCCCCATAATAAATGATTAAAAACCAGAAATTTCCTTAAAATGTATTAAAAAAAACCATTAATTCATCAAAAAACCCCATAATAATTGATTTAAATCCATCAAATAAATTAAATTTAACATTTTTCCTTAACAACCCCCAATAATAAAGATTTAAAACCATCAAATACATTAAATTTAACATTTTTCCTTAACAAACCCCCATAATAAATGATTAAAAACCAGAAATTTCCTTAAAATGTATTAAAAAAACCATTAATTCATCAAAAAACCCCATAATAATTGATTTAAATCCATCAAATAAATTAAATTTAACATTTTTCCTTAACAACCCCTAATAATAACCGATTTAAAACCATCAAATACATTAAATTTAACATTTTTCCTTAACAACCCCCAATAATAACCGATTTAAAACCATCAAATACATTAAATTTAACATTTTTCCTTAACAACCCCCAATAATAACCGATTTAAAACCATCAAATACATTAAATTTAACATTTTTCCTTAACAACCCCCAATAATAAACGATTTAAAACCAGAAATTTCCTTAAAATGTATTAAAAAAACCATTAATTCATCAAAAAAACCCATAATTATTGATTTAAATCCATCAATTAAATTAAATTTAACATTTTTCCTTAACAACCCCCCATAATAAATGATTAAAAACCAGAAATTTCCTTATAATGTATTAAAAAAACCATAAATTCATCAAAAAACCCCATAATAATTGATTTAAATCCATCAAATAAATTAAATTTAACATTTTTCCTTAACAAACCCCCATAATAAAGATTTAAAACCATCAAATAAATTAAATTTAACATTTTTCCTTAACAAACCCCCATAATAAATGATTAAAAACCAGAAATTTCCTTAAAATGTATTAAAAAAAACCATTAATTCATCAAAAAACCCCATAATAATTGATTTAAATCCATCAAATAAATTAAATTTAACATTTTTCCTTAACAACCCCCAATAATAAAGATTTAAAACCATCAAATACATTAAATTTAACATTTTTCCTTAACAAACCCCCATCATAAATGATTAAAAACCAGAAATTTCCTTAATATGTATTAAAAAAAACCATTAATTCATCAAAAAACCCCATAATAATTGATTTAAATCCATCAAATAAATTAAATTTAACATTTTTCCTTAACAACCCCTAATAATAACCGATTTAAAACCATCAAATACATTAAATTTAACATTTTTCCTTAACAACCCCCAATAATAACCGATTTAAAACCATCAAATACATTAAATTTAACATTTTTCCTTAACAACCCCCAATAATAACCGATTTAAAACCATCAAATACATTAAATTTAACATTTTTCCTTAACAACCCCCAATAAACACCGATTTAAAACCATCAAATACATTAAATTTAACATTTTTCCTTAACAAACCCCCATAATAAATGATTAAAAACCAGAAATTTCCTTAAAATGTATTAAAAAAACCATTAATTCATCAAAAAACCCCATAATAATTGATTTAAATCCATCAAATAAATTAAATTTAACATTTTTCCTTAACAACCCCCAATAATAAAGATTTAAAACCATCAAATACATTAAATTTAACATTTTTCCTTAACAAACCCCCATAATAAATGATTAAAAACCAGAAATTTCCTTAAAATGTATTAAAAAAAACCATTAATTCATCAAAAAACCCCAAAATAATTGATTTAAATCCATCAAATAAATTAAATTTAACATTTTTCCTTAACAACCCCCAATAATAAAGATTTAAAACCATCAAATACATTAAATTTAACATTTTTCCTTAACAACCCCCAATAATAAACGATTTAAAACCAGAAATTTCCTTAAAATGTATTAAAAAAACCATTAATTCATCAAAAAAACCCATAATAATTTATTTAAAGCCATCAATTAAATTAAATTTAACATTTTTCCTTAACAACCCCCCATAATAAATGATTAAAAACCAGAAATTTCCTTAATATGTATTAAAAAAAACCATTAATTCATCAAAAAAACCCATAATAATTGATTTAAATCCATCAATTAAATTAAATTTAACATTTTTCCTTAACAACCCCCCATAATAAATGATTAAAAACCAGAAATTTCCTTAAAATGTATTAAAAAAACCATTAATTCATCAAAAAACCCCATAATAATTGATTTAAAACCATCAAATACATTAAATTTAACATTTTTCCTTAACAAACCCCCATAATAAATGATTAAAAACCAGAAATTTCCTTAAAATGTATTAAAAAAACCATTAATTCGTCAAAAAACCCCATAATAATTGATTTATATCCATCAAATAAATTAAATTTAACATTTTTCCTTAACAAACCCCCATAATAAATGATTAAAAACCAGAAATTTCCTTAAAATGTATTAAAATCCATTAATTCATCAAAAAACCCCATAATAATTGATTTAAATCCATCAAATAAATTAAATTTAACATTTTTCCTTAACAACCCCCAATAATAAAGATTTAAAACCATCAAATACATTAAATTTAACATTTTTCCTTAACAAACCCCCATCATAAATGATTAAAAACCAGAAATTTCCTTAATATGTATTAAAAAAACCATTAATTCATCAAAAAACCCCATAATAATTGATTTAAATCCATCAAATAAATTAAATTTAACATTTTTCCTTAACAACCCCTAATAATAACCGATTTAAAACCATCAAATATATTAAATTTAACATTTTTCCTTAACAACCCCCAATAATAACCGATTTAAAACCATCAAATACATTAAATTTAACATTTTTCCTTAACAACCCCCAATAATAACCGATTTAAAACCATCAAATACATTAAATTTAACATTTTTCCTTAACAACCCCCAATAAACACCGATTTAAAACCATCAAATACATTAAATTTAACATTTTTCCTTAACAAACCCCCATAATAAATGATTAAAAACCAGAAATTTCCTTAAAATGTATTAAAAAAACCATTAATTCATCAAAAAACCCCATAATAATTGATTTAAATCCATCAAATAAATTAAATTTAACATTTTTCCTTAACAACCCCCAATAATAAAGATTTAAAACCATCAAATACATTAAATTTAACATTTTTCCTTAACAAACCCCCATAATAAATGATTAAAAACCAGAAATTTCCTTAAAATGTATTAAAAAAACCATTAATTCATCAAAAAACCCCATAATAATTGATTTAAATCCATCAAATAAATTAAATTTAACATTTTTCCTTAACAACCCCCAATAATAAAGATTTAAAACCATCAAATACATTAAATTTAACATTTTTCCTTAACAAAACCCCATCATAAATGATTAAAAACCAGAAATTTCCTTAATATGTATTAAAAAAACCATTAATTCATCAAAAAAACCCAAATAATTGATTTAAATCCATCAAATAAATTAAATTTAACATTTTTCCTTAACAACCCCCAATAATAAACGATTTAAAACCAGAAATTTCCTTAAAATGTATTAAAAAAACCATTAATTCATCAAAAAAACCCATAATAATTTATTTAAAGCCATCAATTAAATTAAATTTAACATTTTTCCTTAACAACCCCCCATAATAAATGATTAAAAACCAGAAATTTCCTTAATATGTATTAAAAAAACCATTAATTCATCAAAAAAACCCATAATAATTGATTTAAATCCATCAATTAAATTAAATTTAACATTTTTCCTTAACAACCCCCCATAATAAATTATTAAAAACCAGAAATTTCCTTAAAATGTATTAAAAAAACCATTAATTCGTCAAAAAACCCCATAATAATTGATTTAAATCTATGAAATAAATTAAATTTAACATTTTTCCTTAACAACCCCCAATAATAACCGATTTAAAACCATCAAATACATTAAATTTAACATTTTTCCTTAACAACCCCCAATAATAAACGATTTAAAACCAGAAATTTCCTTAAAATGTATTAAAAAAACCATTAATTCATCAAAAAAACCCATAATAATTGATTTAAATCCATCAATTAAATTAAATTTAACATTTTTCCTTAACAACCCCCAATAATAACCGATTTAAAACCATCAAATAAATTAAATTTAACATTTTTCCTTAACAAACCCCCATAATAAATTATTAAAAACCAGAAATTTCCTTAAAATGTATTAAAAAAAACCATTAATTCGTCAAAAAACCCTATAATAATTGATTTAAATCTATGAAATAAATTAAATTTAACATTTTTCCTTAACAACCCCTAATAATAAACGATTTAAAACCATCAAATACATTAAATTTAACATTTTTCCTTAACAAACCCCCATAATAAATGATTAAAAACCAGAAATTTCCTTAAAATGTATTAAAAAAACCATTAATTCGTCAAAAAACCCCATAATAATTGATTTATATCCATCAAATAAGTTAAATTTAACATTTTTCCTTAACAACCCCTAATAATAACCGATTTAAAACCATCAAATACATTAAATTTAACATTTTTCCTTAACAACCCCCAATAATAAACGATTTAAAACCAGAAATTTCCTTAAAATGTATTAAAAAAACCATTAATTCATCAAAAAACCCCATAATAATTGATTTAAATCCATCAAATAAATTAAATTTAACATTTTTCCTTAACAACCCCCCATAATAAATGATTAAAAACCAGAAATTTCCTTAAAATGTATTAAAAAAACCATTAATTCATCAAAAAACCCCAAAATAATTGATTTAAATCCATCAAATAAATTAAATTTAACATTTTTCCTTAACAACCCCCAATAATAAAGATTTAAAACCATCAAATACATTAAATTTAACATTTTTCCTTAACAAAACCCCATCATAAATGATTAAAAACCAGAAATTTCCTTAATATGTATTAAAAAAACCATTAATTCATCAAAAAAACCCAAATAATTGATTTAAATCCATCAAATAAATTAAATTTAACATTTTTCCTTAACAACCCCCAATAATAAACGATTTAAAACCAGAAATTTCCTTAAAATGTATTAAAAAAACCATTAATTCATCAAAAAACCCCATAATAATTGATTTAAATCTATGAAATAAATTAAATTTAACATTTTTCCTTAACAACCCCCAATAATAACCGATTTAAAACCATCAAATACATTAAATTTAACATTTTTCCTTAACAACCCCCAATAATAAACGATTTAAAACCAGAAATTTCCTTAAAATGTATTAAAAAAACCATTAATTCATCAAAAAAAACCCATAATAATTGATTTAAATCCATCAATTAAATTAAATTTAACATTTTTCCTTAACAACCCCCAATAATAACCGATTTAAAACCATCAAATAAATTAAATTTAACATTTTTCCTTAACAAACCCCCATAATAAATTATTAAAAACCAGAAATTTCCTTAAAATGTATTAAAAAAACCATTAATTCGTCAAAAAACCCTATAATAATTGATTTAAATCTATGAAATAAATTAAATTTAACATTTTTCCTTAACAACCCCTAATAATAAACGATTTAAAACCATCAAATACATTAAATTTAACATTTTTCCTTAACAAACCCCCATAATAAATGATTAAAAACCAGAAATTTCCTTAAAATGTATTAAAAAAACCATTAATTCGTCAAAAAAACCCCATAATAATTGATTTATATCCATCAAATAAGTTAAATTTAACATTTTTCCTTAACAACCCCTAATAATAACCGATTTAAAACCATCAAATACATTAAATTTAACATTTTTCCTTAACAACCCCCAATAATAAACGATTTAAAACCAGAAATTTCCTTAAAATGTATTAAAAAAAACCATTAATTCATCAAAAAACCCCATAATAATTGATTTAAATCCATCAAATAAATTAAATTTAACATTTTTCCTTAACAACCCCCCATAATAAATGATTAAAAACCAGAAATTTCCTTAAAATGTATTAAAAAAAACCATTAATTCATCAAAAAACCCCAAAATAATTGATTTAAATCCATCAAATAAATTAAATTTAACATTTTTCCTTAACAACCCCCAATAATAAAGATTTAAAACCATCAAATACATTAAATTTAACATTTTTCCTTAACAACCCCCAATAATAAACGATTTAAAACCAGAAATTTCCTTAAAATGTATTAAAAAAACCATTAATTCATCAAAAAAACCCATAATAATTTATTTAAAGCCATCAATTAAATTAAATTTAACATTTTTCCTTAACAACCCCCCATAATAAATGATTAAAAACCAGAAATTTCCTTAATATGTATTAAAAAAAACCATTAATTCATCAAAAAAACCCATAATAATTGATTTAAATCCATCAATTAAATTAAATTTAACATTTTTCCTTAACAACCCCCCATAATAAATGATTAAAAACCAGAAATTTCCTTAAAATGTATTAAAAAAACCATTAATTCATCAAAAAACCCCATAATAATTGATTTAAAACCATCAAATACATTAAATTTAACATTTTTCCTTAACAAACCCCCATAATAAATGATTAAAAACCAGAAATTTCCTTAAAATGTATTAAAAAAACCATTAATTCGTCAAAAAACCCCATAATAATTGATTTATATCCATCAAATAAATTAAATTTAACATTTTTCCTTAACAAACCCCCATAATAAATGATTAAAAACCAGAAATTTCCTTAAAATGTATTAAAATCCATTAATTCATCAAAAAACCCCATAATAATTGATTTAAATCCATCAAATAAATTAAATTTAACATTTTTCCTTAACAACCCCCAATAATAAAGATTTAAAACCATCAAATACATTAAATTTAACATTTTTCCTTAACAAACCCCCATCATAAATGATTAAAAACCAGAAATTTCCTTAATATGTATTAAAAAAACCATTAATTCATCAAAAAACCCCATAATAATTGATTTAAATCCATCAAATAAATTAAATTTAACATTTTTCCTTAACAACCCCTAATAATAACCGATTTAAAACCATCAAATACATTAAATTTAACATTTTTCCTTAACAACCCCCAATAATAACCGATTTAAAACCATCAAATACATTAAATTTAACATTTTTCCTTAACAACCCCCAATAATAAACGATTTAAAACCAGAAATTTCCTTAAAATGTATTAAAAAAACCATTAATTCATCAAAAAAACCCATAATAATTGATTTAAATCCATCAATTAAATTAAATTTAACATTTTTCCTTAACAACCCCCCATAATAAATGATTAAAAACCAGAAATTTCCTTAAAATGTATTAAAAAAACCATTAATTCATCAAAAAACCCCATAATAATTGATTTAAATCCATCAAATAAATTAAATTTAACATTTTTCCTTAACAAACCCCCATAATAAATGATTAAAAACCAGAAATTTCCTTAAAATGTATTAAAAAAACCATTAATTCATCAAAAAACCCCATAATAATTGATTTAAATCCATCAAATAAATTAAATTTAACATTTTTCCTTAACAACCCCCAATAATAAAGATTTAAAACCATCAAATACATTAAATTTAACATTTTTCCTTAACAAAACCCCATCATAAATGATTAAAAACCAGAAATTTCCTTAATATGTATTAAAAAAACCATTAATTCATCAAAAAAAACCCAAATAATTGATTTAAATCCATCAAATAAATTAAATTTAACATTTTTCCTTAACAACCCCCAATAATAACCGATTTAAAACCATCAAATACATTAAATTTAACATTTTTCCTTAACAACCCCCAATAATAAACGATTTAAAACCAGAAATTTCCTTAAAATGTATTAAAAAAACCATTAATTCATCAAAAAAAACCCATAATAATTGATTTAAATCCATCAATTAAATTAAATTTAACATTTTTCCTTAACAACCCCCCATAATAAATGATTAAAAACCAGAAATTTCCTTAAAATTTATTAAAAAAACCATTAATTCATCAAAAAACCCCATAATAATTGATTAAAATCCATCAAATAAATTAAATTTAACATTTTTCCTTAACAAACCCCCATCATAAATGATTAAAAACCAGAAATTTCCTTAATATGTATTAAAAAAGCCATTAATTCATCAAAAAACCCCATAATGATTGATTTAAATCCATCAAATAAATTAAATTTAACATTTTTCCTTAACAACCCCTAATAATAACCGATTTAAAACCATCAAATACATTAAATTTAACATTTTTCCTTAACAAACCCCCATAATAAATTATTAAAAACCAGAAATTTCCTTAAAATGTATTAAAAAAACCATTAATTCGTCAAAAAACCCTATAATAATTGATTTAAATCTATGAAATAAATTAAATTTAACATTTTTCCTTAACAACCCCTAATAATAAACGATTTAAAACCATCAAATACATTAAATTTAACATTTTTCCTTAACAAACCCCCATAATAAATGATTAAAAACCAGAAATTTCCTTAAAATGTATTAAAAAAACCATTAATTCGTCAAAAAACCCCATAATAATTGATTTATATCCATCAAATAAGTTAAATTTAACATTTTTCCTTAACAACCCCTAATAATAACCGATTTAAAACCATCAAATACATTAAATTTAACATTTTTCCTTAACAACCCCCAATAATAAACGATTTAAAACCAGAAATTTCCTTAAAATGTATTAAAAAAACCATTAATTCATCAAAAAACCCCATAATAATTGATTTAAATCCATCAAATAAATTAAATTTAACATTTTTCCTTAACAACCCCCCATAATAAATGATTAAAAACCAGAAATTTCCTTAAAATGTATTAAAAAAACCATTAATTCATCAAAAAACCCCAAAATAATTGATTTAAATCCATCAAATAAATTAAATTTAACATTTTTCCTTAACAACCCCCAATAATAAAGATTTAAAACCATCAAATACATTAAATTTAACATTTTTCCTTAACAACCCCCAATAATAAACGATTTAAAACCAGAAATTTCCTTAAAATGTATTAAAAAAACCATTAATTCATCAAAAAAAACCCATAATAATTTATTTAAAGCCATCAATTAAATTAAATTTAACATTTTTCCTTAACAACCCCCCATAATAAATGATTAAAAACCAGAAATTTCCTTAATATGTATTAAAAAAAACCATTAATTCATCAAAAAAAACCCATAATAATTGATTTAAATCCATCAATTAAATTAAATTTAACATTTTTCCTTAACAACCCCCCATAATAAATGATTAAAAACCAGAAATTTCCTTAAAATGTATTAAAAAAACCATTAATTCATCAAAAAACCCCATAATAATTGATTTAAAACCATCAAATACATTAAATTTAACATTTTTCCTTAACAAACCCCCATAATAAATGATTAAAAACCAGAAATTTCCTTAAAATGTATTAAAAAAACCATTAATTCGTCAAAAAAACCCCATAATAATTGATTTATATCCATCAAATAAATTAAATTTAACATTTTTCCTTAACAAACCCCCATAATAAATGATTAAAAACCAGAAATTTCCTTAAAATGTATTAAAATCCATTAATTCATCAAAAAACCCCATAATAATTGATTTAAATCCATCAAATAAATTAAATTTAACATTTTTCCTTAACAACCCCCAATAATAAAGATTTAAAACCATCAAATACATTAAATTTAACATTTTTCCTTAACAAACCCCCATCATAAATGATTAAAAACCAGAAATTTCCTTAATATGTATTAAAAAAACCATTAATTCATCAAAAAACCCCATAATAATTGATTTAAATCCATCAAATAAATTAAATTTAACATTTTTCCTTAACAACCCCTAATAATAACCGATTTAAAACCATCAAATACATTAAATTTAACATTTTTCCTTAACAACCCCCAATAATAACCGATTTAAAACCATCAAATACATTAAATTTAACATTTTTCCTTAACAACCCCCAATAATAAACGATTTAAAACCAGAAATTTCCTTAAAATGTATTAAAAAAACCATTAATTCATCAAAAAAACCCATAATAATTGATTTAAATCCATCAATTAAATTAAATTTAACATTTTTCCTTAACAACCCCCCATAATAAATGATTAAAAACCAGAAATTTCCTTAAAATTTATTAAAAAAACCATTAATTCATCAAAAAACCCCATAATAATTGATTAAAATCCATCAAATAAATTAAATTTAACATTTTTCCTTAACAAACCCCCATCATAAATGATTAAAAACCAGAAATTTCCTTAATATGTATTAAAAAAGCCATTAATTCATCAAAAAACCCCATAATGATTGATTTAAATCCATCAAATAAATTAAATTTAACATTTTTCCTTAACAACCCCTAATAATAACCGATTTAAAACCATCAAATACATTAAATTTAACATTTTTCCGTAACAACCCCTAATAATAACCGATTTAAAACCATCAAATACATTAAATTTAACATTTTTCCTTAACAACCCCCAATAATAAACGATTTAAAACCAGAAATTTCCTTAAAATGTATTAAAAGAACCATTAATTCATCAAAAAACCCCATAATAGATGATTTAAATCCATCAAATAAATTAAATTTAACATTTTTCCTTAACAAACCACCATAATAAATGATTAAAAACCAGAAATTTCCTTAAAATGTTTTAAAAAAACCATTAATTCATCAAAAAACCCCATAATAATTGATTTAAATCCATCAAATAAATTAAATTTAACATTTTTCCTTAACAACCCCCAATAATAACCGATTTAAAACCATCAAATACATTAAATTTAACATTTTTCCTTAACAACCCCCAATAATAAACGATTTAAAACCAGAAATTTCCTTAAAATGTATTAAAAAAACCATTAATTCATCAAAAAAACCCATAATAATTGATTTAAATCCATCAATTAAATTAAATTTAACATTTTTCCTTAACAACCCCCCATAATAAATGATTAAAAACCAGAAATTTCCTTAAAATTTATTAAAAAAACCATTAATTCATCAAAAAACCCCATAATAATTGATTTAAATCCATCAAATAAATTAAATTTAACATTTTTCCTTAACAACCCCCCACAATATATGATTAAAAACCAGAAATTTCCTTAAAATGTATTAAAAAAACCATTAATTCATCAAAAAACCCCAAAATAATTGATTTAAATCCATCAAATAAATTAAATTTAACATTTTTCCTTAACAACCCCCAATAATAAAGATTTAAAACCATCAAATACATTAAATTTAACATTTTTCCTTAACAACCCCCAATAATAAACGATTTAAAACCAGAAATTTCCTTAAAATGTATTAAAAAAACCATTAATTCATCAAAAAACCCCATAATAATTGATTTAAAACCATCAAATACATTAAATTTAACATTTTTCCTTAACAAACCCCCATAATAAATGATTAAAAACCAGAAATTTCCTTAAAATGTATTAAAAAAAACCATTAATTCGTCAAAAAACCCCATAATAATTGATTTATATCCATCAAATAAATTAAATTTAACATTTTTCCTTAACAAACCCCCATAATAAATGATTAAAAACCAGAAATTTCCTTAAAATGTATTAAAATCCATTAATTCATCAAAAAACCCCATAATAATTGATTTAAATCCATCAAATAAATTAAATTTAACATTTTTCCTTAACAACCCCCAATAATAAAGATTTAAAACCATCAAATACATTAAATTTAACATTTTTCCTTAACAAACCCCCATAATAAATGATTAAAAACCAGAAATTTCCTTAAAATGTATTAAAAAAACCATTAATTCATCAAAAAACCCCATAATAATTGATTTAAATCCATCAAATAAATTAAATTTAACATTTTTCCCTTAACAACCCCTAATAATAACCGATTTAAATCCATCAAATAAATTAAATTTAACATTTTTCCTTAACAACCCCTAATAATAACCGATTTAAAACCATCAAATACATTAAATTTAACATTTTTCCTTAACAACCCCCAATAATAAACGATTTAAAACCATCAAATACATTAAATTTAACATTTTTCCTTAACAACCCCCAATAATAAACGATTTAAAACCAGAAATTTCCTTAAAATGTATTAAAAAAACCATTAATTCATCAAAAAACCCCATAATAATTGATTTAAATCTATGAAATAAATTAAATTTAACATTTTTCCTTAACAACCCCCAATAATAACCGATTTAAAACCATCAAATACATTAAATTTAACATTTTTCCTAAACAACCCCCAATAATAAACGATTTAAAACCAGAAATTTCCTTAAAATGTATTAAAAAAACCATTAATTCATCAAAAAAACCCATAATAATTGATTTAAATCCATCAAATAAATTAAATTTAACATTTTTCCTTAACAACCCCCCATAATAAATGATTAAAAACCAGAAATTTCCTTAAAATGTATTAAAAAAACCATTAATTCATCAAAAAACCCCAAAATAATTGATTTAAATCCATCAAATAAATTAAATTTAACATTTTTCCTTAACAACCCCCAATAATAAAGATTTAAAACCATCAAATACATTAAATTTAACATTTTTCCTTAACAACCCCCAATAATAAACGATTTAAAACCAGAAATTTCCTTAAAATGTATTAAAAAAACCATTAATTCATCAAAAAAACCCATAATAATTTATTTAAAGCCATCAATTAAATTAAATTTAACATTTTTCCTTAACAACCCCCCATAATAAATGATTAAAAACCAGAAATTTCCTTAATATGTATTAAAAAAAACCATTAATTCATCAAAAAAACCCATAATAATTGATTTAAATCCATCAATTAAATTAAATTTAACATTTTTCCTTAACAACCCCCCATAATAAATGATTAAAAACCAGAAATTTCCTTAAAATGTATTAAAAAAACCATTAATTCATCAAAAAACCCCATAATAATTGATTTAAAACCATCAAATACATTAAATTTAACATTTTTCCTTAACAAACCCCCATAATAAATGATTAAAAACCAGAAATTTCCTTAAAATGTATTAAAAAAACCATTAATTCGTCAAAAAACCCCCATAATAATTGATTTATATCCATCAAATAAATTAAATTTAACATTTTTCCTTAACAAACCCCCATAATAAATGATTAAAAACCAGAAATTTCCTTAAAATGTATTAAAATCCATTAATTCATCAAAAAACCCCATAATAATTGATTTAAATCCATCAAATAAATTAAATTTAACATTTTTCCTTAACAACCCCCAATAATAAAGATTTAAAACCATCAAATACATTAAATTTAACATTTTTCCTTAACAACCCCCAATAATAAACGATTTAAAACCAGAAATTTCCTTAAAATGTATTAAAAAAACCATTAATTCATCAAAAAAACCCATAATAATTGATTTAAATCCATCAATTAAATTAAATTTAACATTTTTCCTTAACAACCCCCCATAATAAATGATTAAAAACCAGAAATTTCCTTAAAATGTATTAAAAAAACCATTAATTCATCAAAAAACCCCATAATAATTGATTTAAATCCATCAAATAAATTAAATTTAACATTTTTCCTTAACAAACCCCCATAATAAATGATTAAAAACCAGAAATTTCCTTAAAATGTATTAAAAAAACCATTAATTCATCAAAAAACCCCATAATAATTGATTTAAATCCATCAAATAAATTAAATTTAACATTTTTCCTTAACAACCCCCAATAATAAAGATTTAAAACCATCAAATACATTAAATTTAACATTTTTCCTTAACAAAACCCCATCATAAATGATTAAAAACCAGAAATTTCCTTAATATGTATTAAAAAAACCATTAATTCATCAAAAAAACCCAAATAATTGATTTAAATCCATCAAATAAATTAAATTTAACATTTTTCCTTAACAACCCCCAATAATAACCGATTTAAAACCATCAAATACATTAAATTTAACATTTTTCCTTAACAACCCCCAATAATAAACGATTTAAAACCAGAAATTTCCTTAAAATGTATTAAAAAAACCATTAATTCATCAAAAAACCCATAATAATTGATTTAAATCCATCAATTAAATTAAATTTAACATTTTTCCTTAACAACCCCCCATAATAAATGATTAAAAACCAGAAATTTCCTTAAAATTTATTAAAAAAACCATTAATTCATCAAAAAACCCCATAATAATTGATTAAAATCCATCAAATAAATTAAATTTAACATTTTTCCTTAACAAACCCCCATCATAAATGATTAAAAACCAGAAATTTCCTTAATATGTATTAAAAAAGCCATTAATTCATCAAAAAACCCCATAATGATTGATTTAAATCCATCAAATAAATTAAATTTAACATTTTTCCTTAACAACCCCTAATAATAACCGATTTAAAACCATCAAATACATTAAATTTAACATTTTTCCGTAACAACCCCTAATAATAACCGATTTAAAACCATCAAATACATTAAATTTAACATTTTTCCTTAACAACCCCCAATAATAAACGATTTAAAACCAGAAATTTCCTTAAAATGTATTAAAAGAACCATTAATTCATCAAAAAACCCCATAATAGATGATTTAAATCCATCAAATAAATTAAATTTAACATTTTTCCTTAACAAACCACCATAATAAATGATTAAAAACCAGAAATTTCCTTAATATGTATTAAAAAAACCATTAATTCATCAAAAAAACCCAAATAATTGATTTAAATCCATCAAATAAATTAAATTTAACATTTTTCCTTAACAACCCCCAATAATAAACGATTTAAAACCAGAAATTTCCTTAAAATGTATTAAAAAAACCATTAATTCATCAAAAAACCCCATAATAATTGATTTAAATCTATGAAATAAATTAAATTTAACATTTTTCCTTAACAACCCCCAATAATAACCGATTTAAAACCATCAAATACATTAAATTTAACATTTTTCCTTAACAACCCCCAATAATAAACGATTTAAAACCAGAAATTTCCTTAAAATGTATTAAAAAAACCATTAATTCATCAAAAAAACCCATAATAATTGATTTAAATCCATCAATTAAATTAAATTTAACATTTTTCCTTAACAACCCCCAATAATAACCGATTTAAAACCATCAAATAAATTAAATTTAACATTTTTCCTTAACAAACCCCCATAATAAATTATTAAAAACCAGAAATTTCCTTAAAATGTATTAAAAAAACCATTAATTCGTCAAAAAACCCTATAATAATTGATTTAAATCTATGAAATAAATTAAATTTAACATTTTTCCTTAACAACCCCTAATAATAAACGATTTAAAACCATCAAATACATTAAATTTAACATTTTTCCTTAACAAACCCCCATAATAAATGATTAAAAACCAGAAATTTCCTTAAAATGTATTAAAAAAACCATTAATTCGTCAAAAAACCCCATAATAATTGATTTATATCCATCAAATAAGTTAAATTTAACATTTTTCCTTAACAACCCCTAATAATAACCGATTTAAAACCATCAAATACATTAAATTTAACATTTTTCCTTAACAACCCCCAATAATAAACGATTTAAAACCAGAAATTTCCTTAAAATGTATTAAAAAAACCATTAATTCATCAAAAAACCCCATAATAATTGATTTAAATCCATCAAATAAATTAAATTTAACATTTTTCCTTAACAACCCCCCATAATAAATGATTAAAAACCAGAAATTTCCTTAAAATGTATTAAAAAAACCATTAATTCATCAAAAAACCCCAAAATAATTGATTTAAATCCATCAAATAAATTAAATTTAACATTTTTCCTTAACAACCCCCAATAATAAAGATTTAAAACCATCAAATACATTAAATTTAACATTTTTCCTTAACAACCCCCAATAATAAACGATTTAAAACCAGAAATTTCCTTAAAATGTATTAAAAAAACCATTAATTCATCAAAAAAACCCATAATAATTTATTTAAAGCCATCAATTAAATTAAATTTAACATTTTTCCTTAACAACCCCCCATAATAAATGATTAAAAACCAGAAATTTCCTTAATATGTATTAAAAAAACCATTAATTCATCAAAAAAACCCATAATAATTGATTTAAATCCATCAATTAATTAAATTTAACATTTTTCCTTAACAACCCCCCCATAATAAATGATTAAAAACCAGAAATTTCCTTAAAATGTATTAAAAAAACCATTAATTCATCAAAAAACCCCATAATAATTGATTTAAAACCATCAAATACATTAAATTTAACATTTTTCCTTAACAAACCCCCATAATAAATGATTAAAAACCAGAAATTTCCTTAAAATGTATTAAAAAAAACCATTAATTCGTCAAAAAACCCCATAATAATTGATTTATATCCATCAAATAAATTAAATTTAACATTTTTCCTTAACAAACCCCCCATAATAAATGATTAAAAACCAGAAATTTCCTTAAAATGTATTAAAATCCATTAATTCATCAAAAAACCCCATAATAATTGATTTAAATCCATCAAATAAATTAAATTTAACATTTTTCCTTAACAACCCCCAATAATAAAGATTTAAAACCATCAAATACATTAAATTTAACATTTTTCCTTAACAAACCCCCATCATAAATGATTAAAAACCAGAAATTTCCTTAATATGTATTAAAAAAACCATTAATTCATCAAAAAACCCCATAATAATTGATTTAAATCCATCAAATAAATTAAATTTAACATTTTTCCTTAACAACCCCTAATAATAACCGATTTAAAAACCATCAAATACATTAAATTTAACATTTATTAAAACCATCAAATACATTAAATTTAACATTTTTCCTTAACAACCCCCAATAATAACCGATTTAAAACCATCAAATACATTAAATTTAACATTTTTCCTTAACAACCCCCAATAATAAACGATTTAAAAACCAGAAATTTCCTTAAAATGTATTAAAAAAACCATTAATTCATCAAAAAAACCCATAATAATTGATTTAAATCCATCAATTAAATTAAATTTAACATTTTTCCTTAACAACCCCCCATAATAAATGATTAAAAACCAGAAATTTCCTTAAAATTTATTAAAAAAACCATTAATTCATCAAAAAACCCCATAATAATTGATTAAAATCCATCAAATAAATTAAATTTAACATTTTTCCTTAACAAACCCCCATCATAAATGATTAAAAACCAGAAATTTCCTTAATATGTATTAAAAAAGCCATTAATTCATCAAAAAAACCCCATAATGATTGATTTAAATCCATCAAATAAATTAAATTTAACATTTTTTCCTTAACAACCCCTAATAATAACCGATTTAAAACCATCAAATACATTAAATTTAACATTTTTCCGTAACAACCCCTAATAATAACCGATTTAAAACCATCAAATACATTAAATTTAACATTTTTCCTTAACAAACCCCCAATAATAAACGATTTAAAACCAGAAATTTCCTTAAAATGTATTAAAAGAACCATTAATTCATCAAAAAAACCCCATAATAGATGATTTAAATCCATCAAATAAATTAAATTTAACATTTTTCCTTAACAAACCACCATAATAAATGATTAAAAACCAGAAATTTCCTTAAAATGTATTAAAAAAACCATTAATTCATCAAAAAACCCCATAATAATTGATTTAAATCCATCAAATAAATTAAATTTAACATTTTTCCTTAACAACCCCCAATAATAACCGATTTAAAAACCATCAAATACATTAAATTTAACATTTTTCCTTAACAACCCCCAATAATAAACGATTTAAAACCAGAAATTTCCTTAAAATGTATTAAAAAAAACCATTAATTCATCAAAAAAAACCCATAATAATTGATTTAAATCCATCAATTAAATTAAATTTAACATTTTTCCTTAACAACCCCCCATAATAAATGATTAAAAACCAGAAATTTCCTTAAAATTTATTAAAAAAAAACCATTAATTCATCAAAAAACCCCATAATAATTGATTTAAATCCATCAAATAAATTAAATTTAACATTTTTCCTTAACAACCCCCCACAATATATGATTAAAAACCAGAAATTTCCTTAAAATGTATTAAAAAAAACCATTAATTCATCAAAAAAAACCCCAAAATAATTGATTTAAATCCATCAAATAAATTAAATTTAACATTTTTCCTTAACAACCCCCAATAATAAAGATTTAAAACCATCAAATACATTAAATTTAACATTTTTCCTTAACAACCCCCAATAATAAACGATTTAAAACCAGAAATTTCCTTAAAATGTATTAAAAAAACCATTAATTCATCAAAAAAACCCCATAATAATTGATTTAAAACCATCAAATACATTAAATTTAACATTTTTCCTTAACAAACCCCCATAATAAATGATTAAAAACCAGAAATTTCCTTAAAATGTATTAAAAAAACCATTAATTCGTCAAAAAACCCCATAATAATTGATTTATATCCATCAAATAAATTAAATTTAACATTTTTCCATAACAAACCCCCATAATAAATGATTAAAAACCAGAAATTTCCTTAAAAATGTATTAAAATCCATTAATTCATCAAAAAACCCCATAATAATTGATTTAAATCCATCAAATAAATTAAATTTAACATTTTTCCTTAACAACCCCCAATAATAAAGATTTAAAACCATCAAATACATTAAATTTAACATTTTTCTTCCTTAACAAACCCCCATAATAAATGATTAAAAACCAGAAATTTCCTTAAAATGTATTAAAAAAACCATTAATTCATCAAAAAACCCCATAATAATTGATTTAAATCCATCAAATAAATTAAATTTAACATTTTTCCTTAACAACCCCTAATAATAACCGATTTAAAAACCATCAAATACATTAAATTTAACATTTTTCCTTAACAACCCCCAATAATAACCGATTTAAAACCATCAAATACATTAAATTTAACATTTTTCCTTAACAACCCCCAATAATAAACGATTTAAAACCAGAAATTTCCTTAAAATGTATTAAAAAAACCATTAATTCATCAAAAAAAACCCATAATAATTGATTTAAATCCATCAATTAAATTAAATTTAACATTTTTCCTTAACAAAACCCCATCATAAATGATTAAAAACCAGAAATTTCCTTAATATGTATTAAAAAAACCATTTAATTTATCAAAAAAAACCCAAATAATTGATTTAAATCCATCAAATAAATTAAATTTAACATTTTTTCCTTAACAACCCCCAATAATAACCGATTTAAAACCATCAAATACATTAAATTTAACATTTTTCCTTAACAACCCCCAATAATAAACGATTTAAAACCAGAAATTTCCTTAAAATGTATTAAGAAAACCATTAATTCATCAAAAAAAAACCCATAATAATTGATTTAAATCCATCAATTAAATTAAATTTAACATTTTTCCTTAACAACCCCCCATAATAAATGATTAAAAACCAGAAATTTCCTTAAAATTTATTAAAAAAACCATTAATTCATCAAAAAAAACCCCATAATAATTGATTAAAATCCATCAAATAAATTAAATTTAACATTTTTCCTTAACAAACCCCCATCATAAATGATTAAAAACCAGAAATTTCCTTAATATGTATTAAAAAAAGCCAATTAATTCATCAAAAAACCCCATAATGATTGATTTAAATCCATCAAATAAATTAAATTTAACATTTTTCCTTAACAACCCCTAATAATAACCGATTTAAAACCATCAAATACATTAAATTTAACATTTTTTCCGTAACAACCCCTAATAATAACCGATTTAAAACCATCAAATACATTAAATTTAACATTTTTCCTTAACAACCCCCAATAATAACCGATTTAAAACCATCAAATACATTAAATTTAACATTTTTCCTTAACAACCCCCAATAATAAACGATTTAAAACCAGAAATTTCCTTAAAATGTATTAAAAAAACCAATTAATTCATCAAAAAACCCCATAATAATTGATTTAAATCCATCAAATAAATTAAATTTAACATTTTTCCTTAACAACCCCCCATAATAAATGATTAAAAACCAGAAATTTCCTTAAAATGTATTAAAAAAACCATTAATTCATCAAAAAAACCCCAAAATAATTGATTTAAATCCATCAAATAAATTAAATTTAACATTTTTCCTTAACAACCCCCAATAATAAAGATTTAAAACCATCAAATACATTAAATTTAACATTTTTCCTTAACAAAACCCCATCATAAATGATTAAAAACCAGAAATTTCCTTAATATGTATTAAAAAAAACCATTAATTCATCAAAAAAAAACCCAAATAATTGATTTAAATCCATCAAATAAATTAAATTTAACATTTTTCCTTAACAACCCCCAATAATAAACGATTTAAAAACCAGAAATTTCCTTAAAATGTATTAAAAAAAACCATTAATTCATCAAAAAAAACCCATAATAATTTATTTAAAGCCATCAATTAAATTAAATTTAACATTTTTCCTTAACAACCCCCCATAATAAATGATTAAAAACCAGAAATTTCCTTAATATGTATTAAAAAAACCATTAATTCATCAAAAAAAACCCATAATAATTGATTTAAATCCATCAATTAAATTAAATTTAACATTTTTCCTTAACAACCCCCCATAATAAATTATTAAAAACCAGAAATTTCCTTAAAATGTATTAAAAAAAACCATTAATTCGTCAAAAAACCCCATAATAATTGATTTAAATCTATGAAATAAATTAAATTTAACATTTTTCCTTAACAACCCCCAATAATAACCGATTTAAAACCATCAAATACATTAAATTTAACATTTTTCCCTTAACAACCCCCAATAATAAACGATTTAAAACCAGAAATTTCCTTAAAATGTATTAAAAAAACCATTAATTCATCAAAAAAAACCCATAATAATTGATTTAAATCCATCAATTAAATTAAATTTAACATTTTTCCTTAACAACCCCCAATAATAACCGATTTAAAACCATCAAATAAATTAAATTTAACATTTTTCCTTAACAAACCCCCATAATAAATTATTAAAAACCAGAAATTTCCTTAAAATGTATTAAAAAAAACCATTAATTCGTCAAAAAAACCCTATAATAATTGATTTAAATCTATGAAATAAATTAAATTTAACATTTTTCCTTAACAACCCCTAATAATAAACGATTTAAAACCATCAAATACATTAAATTTAACATTTTTCCTTAACAAACCCCATAATAAATGATTAAAAACCAGAAATTTCCTTAAAATGTATTAAAAAAACCATTAATTCGTCAAAAAACCCCATAATAATTGATTTATATCCATCAAATAAGTTAAATTTAACATTTTTCCTTAACAACCCCTAATAATAACCGATTTAAAACCATCAAATACATTAAATTTAACATTTTTCCTTAACAACCCCCAAAAATAAACGATTTTAAAACCAGAAATTTCCTTAAAATGTATTAAAAAAACCATTAATTCATCAAAAAACCCCATAATAATTGATTTAAATCCATCAAATAAATTAAATTTAACATTTTTCCTTAACAACCCCCAATAATAAAGATTTAAAACCATCAAATACATTAAATTTAACATTTTTCCTTAACAACCCCCAATAATAAACGATTTAAAACCAGAAATTTCCTTAAAATGTATTAAAAAAAACCATTAATTCATCAAAAAAAACCCATAATAATTTATTTAAAGCCATCAATTAAATTAAATTTAACATTTTTCCTTAACAACCCCCCATAATAAATGATTAAAAACCAGAAATTTCCTTAATATGTATTAAAAAAAACCATTAATTCATCAAAAAAAACCCATAATAATTGATTTAAATCCATCAATTAAATTAAATTTAACATTTTTCCTTAACAACCCCCCATAATAAATGATTAAAAAACCAGAAATTTCCTTAAAATGTATTAAAAAAAACCATTAATTCATCAAAAAAACCCCATAATAATTGATTTAAAAACCATCAAATACATTAAATTTAACATTTTTCCTTAACAAACCCCCATAATAAATGATTAAAAACCAGAAATTTCCTTAAAATGTATTAAAAAAACCATTAATTCGTCAAAAAAACCCCATAATAATTGATTTATATCCATCAAATAAATTAAATTTAACATTTTTCCTTAACAAACCCCCATAATAAATGATTAAAAACCAGAAATTTCCTTAAAATGTATTAAAATCCATTAATTCATCAAAAAACCCCATAATAATTGATTTAAATCCATCAAATAAATTAAATTTAACATTTTTCCTTAACAACCCCCAATAATAAAGATTTAAAACCATCAAATACATTAAATTTAACATTTTTCCTTAACAAACCCCCATCATAAATGATTAAAAACCAGAAATTTCCTTAATATGTATTAAAAAAAACCATTAATTCATCAAAAAACCCCATAATAATTGATTTAAATCCATCAAATAAATTAAATTTAACATTTTTCCTTAACAACCCCTAATAATAACCGATTTAAAACCATCAAATACATTAAATTTAACATTTTTCCTTAACAACCCCCAATAATAACCGATTTAAAACCATCAAATACATTAAATTTAACATTTTTCCTTAACAACCCCCAATAATAAACGATTTAAAACCAGAAATTTCCTTAAAATGTATTAAAAAAACCATTAATTCATCAAAAAAAACCCATAATAATTGATTTAAATCCATCAATTAAATTAAATTTAACATTTTTCCTTAACAACCCCCCATAATAAATGATTAAAAACCAGAAATTTCCTTAAAATGTATTAAAAAAACCATTAATTCATCAAAAAACCCCATAATAATTGATTTAAATCCATCAAATAAATTAAATTTAACATTTTTCCTTAACAAACCCCCATAATAAATGATTAAAAACCAGAAATTTCCTTAAAATGTATTAAAAAAAAACCATTAATTCATCAAAAAACCCCATAATAATTGATTTAAATCCATCAAATAAATTAAATTTAACATTTTTCCTTAACAACCCCCAATAATAAAGATTTAAAACCATCAAATACATTAAATTTAACATTTTTCCTTAACAAAACCCCATCATAAATGATTAAAAACCAGAAATTTCCTTAATATGTATTAAAAAAAAACCATTAATTCATCAAAAAAAAACCCAAATAATTGATTTAAATCCATCAAATAAATTAAATTTAACATTTTTCCTTAACAACCCCCAATAATAACCGATTTAAAAACCATCAAATACATTAAATTTAACATTTTTCCTTAACAACCCCCAATAATAAACGATTTAAAACCAGAAATTTCCTTAAAATGTATTAAAAAAACCATTAATTCATCAAAAAAAAACCCATAATAATTGATTTAAAATCCATCAATTAAATTAAATTTAACATTTTTCCTTAACAACCCCCCATAATAAATGATTAAAAACCAGAAATTTCCTTAAAATTTATTAAAAAAACCATTAATTCATCAAAAAACCCCATAATAATTGATTAAAATCCATCAAATAAATTAAATTTAACATTTTTCCTTAACAAACCCCCATCATAAATGATTAAAAACCAGAAATTTCCTTAATATGTATTAAAAAAGCCATA